>NC_084987.1:6207590-6371882 GCF_963691925.1 Scomber scombrus | reverse complement strand
GCTAGGACATTACTGGCCGGTTATAATCACTTCAAATTTATATTTGGGGATAATCTTTTTTTGGGTTCATGGTATTTTTTTTTTTAAGTGTATTATTTCCAATTTCTGTTTTGGAATTGGTAATTGATTGTGACCAAAAGCCTTCTCTGGTATGGGGAGTGTAATCATTATCTCTCTTATTTGTTTTAATTTCTTTAAAAAAATAATTTGCACCCCCTTTTTTAATTTCTGATTAAAGTAAACTGTATGCTCAGGCTAAAACATATCAGAGGGGGCAACAGAGCATCCATGTTTTGCAGTACAGAGCATACACTCAGGTCAATTTTCAGAGGAGTCTTGCATTACATTTGCCAACGTCACTCGAACATTTTTACAAAACACAACTCCAAAAAAACAATAATGAATGAATTAATTACTAGTCCTCAGTATTATTGTGACTTTGCTGTCAGACAATTTATGTCGGTTCGTCAGGTTTCGTGTATTTGAGGAACTAACAGGGTACAGAGTACTGTAAGAAAACAACAAAAAAAACATAACCGCACACATCAGCAACAGCTCACCTCTCGTTTGGTTCGATTTTTTTCTGTTTTTAAGCTTGAAGATTGTTCGCTTCATCCCATATTTTGATTTTATTTGGTTTTATTTTATTCTTTTAGTGACCAATTGGAGTCTAAACCTTGCATGTTGGTATGACTGGGTCTTAATAGCCTTATCTTGCGACTGTATCGACCTTTTCTTTTGTGTTGTGAATGATTTTTTTTTCTTTTTTTCTCGTCTGCATCACTTTTTAAATTTTTTTTTTTTTTTAGGAGCACTTGAGTTTGGATTTTGATTGATGTCATCCATCAACGTTGAGTTTGATCCTCCTCTTCGAGCTTTTACGGTTTAAACTTTTAACAGAATTCTCTCTCAGATTGTGTTTTGTAAACTATCTGTACATAGAGCTGTCGTTTGTGATTAGTGAACACCCCCCCCTCCCCCCCTTCCTCTTAGCCCCTCACCATACTGTACTAGCGTCTTGCACATACACCACCACACATGATCACCACACAAAGATGTTGATAATCGCAGGGAAACTTGAGGCCTCGTCTTTAAAACATCCCTCACACACACTCTTCCTCCGTCATGCTTAAACATTTATAAGGAGGCCGTAAATCTTTGGTTACCAATTGATTGCGGTCTCTCTTTCTCTCTCTTGACCCCACGAGCGGCACAAATGAAGATGTTTTTGACGGACAGAGCTCGAGCCTTTGCAAGAAAATCCACACGATTTCCCTCTTTTGTCATTTCACACGTGTTCGTTTTTTGGCGTCTTATGGTGATTTTCTTTCCCTCTGCTGTATTTTGAGTGTGTTCCTGTAACTAGACAGTCTCACATTGTCTTTAACATCATCACCATCACTATTATCCCCCACCCCTTCTCCCTTTTCTCTCTCTAGCCCCATCCAATAAGCGCGGACAGGTTTTCCTTTTTAAAAATAAATGCCTTCCTGTTCTCATCTCCTGTCTTATTGGCTAAATACATCTTAGCACTTGGACCTATTTCTTGATATTGAATTTACAGTAGGTGGTGGATGGAGTGTTGTGTCACAGTGTTGGTTCCCCTGATGTGCTCCTGCATGCTGCATGCATAACCCAGTGCAGAGCACCCCCTGCTGGGGAAAGTGTGACAGTGATGTCTAGTGTGAGAGGAAGGAAGAAAAAAAAAAACTTTGCCCATAAATTTTCAACATAGCCTTTTATTCAAACTTTTTGGATAAGTTGCCTGTCTGCGGTGCAACTACTGCACTCTAGACACTTTTTTTGATCTTATTTAATCACAACACCTAAGAAGAAAAAAAACCATCAATCCATTTTAGACTTTTAAGATTTCCATGTCTATATTTCATTCTGTGCAAAGAATGAGTCTAAAGCCATTCAAATATCTCCTTTTAGAAAACGTCTGAATACCACTGAGACTTGACTGACACTTGAATGACACAAAAAGAAAGGGTACTTTTTTTTGTGACTGAAAGTTTACTGTGAATTTGAGCATGCTGTGCACAAACAGGAAGCTAAACAGATGGATATTTGCTACTTTTTTTAAAGAATAAGAGAAGCCTTAGAAAATAAATAAATAGCTGAACCTTATTGCTTATTTTTTCTTTTTCAAACTAGACCATTGAGTGCACAGATCTTTACAAAGATTTCTCTCCTGATCATACCTTCTCAAAAAAAATCAGCCCTGCTTATTCTAGACTCTTAAACATAGGATTACTTCACTCAACCAGCAGCCATTTTTTTCCTATCTGCCCACTTTTTATCCACCTATAATGTACAATTCTACTTCTACTCTGTGTGTGACAATGTATATTTTATATTTTCCTTCTTTCTTTCTTTTTTTTTCTTCTTCTTCTTTTTAAAAGTGGTCCTCTGGATCCTCAAGAATGCTTTAAAATCAAGAGTATTGTATCTAGAAATGCTGTCTTTGTCATTCTCCGTAAGCAGTTCGCCAAGGTACAACTGCAAAAATCTGTGAATTGCGACTTCTTCTTCTTCTTCTTGAGTGTAACAGAGCAGACAAAGGTACACTTTACACTGGTGCCAAGAGGCTCAGGTGAATGATTGCAGTGTAACGTTTTAAATGTTCAAATCTGTGAGTCATTTCATTTTTGTGCTGAGAAAAAAAAAAACTAAAAAACTTGATATGGACTTAATTTTCAATGCTGTTTTGTCATCGAGACATTTTAAATGTATGCATCTTTGAAAATGTATCTATATTACAGACTTGACCTGTGGTTTGAGGTGGCCTTACAGCAAAAGGACGCTTGGACTGCGTTTGCGGTCTTTCTCCTCTATTCTCCCTTCTTTCTCTTTCTCTCTATTGCTTAATTGTGGTATTTAACATTTTAAAATTTAAAGAGCCTCCCCCTCCCCCTCCTCCTCCTCCTCCTCCTCCTCCTTCTTCTCCCTTCTACGCCAATGTACACTATCATTTTGTGCATTTTCCAAGTTTTTTTTCTTTCTTTTTTTCTTTTTTACATGCTTTTTGAGAAAAATAAAATGCTGGTGTTGATTTGATTTATTGGTGTGTGTTTATTGGTTTAAAATCCTATCAATCATCTTTAAAATGTTAAGAATTAAGAATTACAGCCATAGCTCAATGTTACAAAAACTTACACTTATTAATAGTTAACAGGTAAGCAGCACTTTAATGCTGCAGCTTAACATATTACATATCACTGAGCAGTTTACAATATCCAATGCATTGTATATATTTATATATATTTAAATTAATCATATGTATTATGTGAGTGTTCCCTCTGAATTACAGTAAACTAATAGTATAAATGTCCATTAAATGTAAAAACTTAAATGTCACCTAATTGCACCCACATCTGTTGTATTTAGATGAATAACTAACATACTTGGTTACTTCAAAGGTTATTGGCTGTTCTAATAATATTTTAAAGGTTTGTGGGCTTAAAGCAAAGGGCAGTCCACTGAATTTATCATTATGAGCCTCTAACAGTTATATAATGTTTTCTGTAGCTCTGCATGGAAATCAGGATCAGCTTTATTGGTCATCTATATTTACACATAAGGAATGTTCTAGTGGCTCTCAATGTGCGAACACACTACAGTGATCAGTAAGACACACGTGGGCTAACAGCCAAAACAATAAAGCAAAATAAATATAAGTCAACATCATTGAAGATTCGAGATCACTTTATTGTAATTGTGTAAAAACACAAACAATGGAATTCAGTAGGCTATACTTAAGATATTTACATAATGGAAAGATTTAAGCTCACTATTATTTACAGATGTAAGTAGGTGGAAAAATACATACATATAAAAACAACAAATGGCCAACATCATAAAGTATGTGCAAGAAAAACATTAAATTGTAACCAGGATTTCAAGTAATTCAAAGATGTGTGTGGAAAAAATACATTTAAAAAATAATCCTGGTGATATCATTCTGTATTGTCATCAAAAAAAGCATATATATAGACTGATCGTTGAGTCTAGTTTACAGTCATTTTGTGCAAAAATGCATTTAAAAGTTGACCTGAAGCTTATATAAGGCTTCAGCAGTCTGAGTTAGTCATATCAAGTAGATATCTGCCACATTTACAGTCTTTTTTAGTATCAAATTCCCTCTTTGTGTTTCCTCTGTTGAGCTGTGGTGGAAGTACAGTAACGAAAAGAGAGACTTTGGCACTAAAAACACTGTAACGTTGAAAGATATCTACTTGATTTGACTCATTTGGATGGCTGAAGCTTCATATTAGCTTCAGATCAACTTTTTAACACATTTTTTGCACAGGAGTATGAACAGGATGAATGATTATAAAGTAAAACCCATTCCAGTGTTGATACTGGCTCCTGACTTTTATTTTAAGTAAATAAAAAAATAATAAAAATGGTGAACCCATCCTTTAAAGAGTTGTATTTAAATCAGGGGCGATTCTAGTATCAGACCTTTAGGGGGGCTCAGCTCCTAATGAGAATGTGACATACAAAGCCCTGCAAGTGTTCAAACCCCTCTGCTAAACTACTCATTTGACTGGATAACATAAATTACAACAAGAAATATTAATACATAGTAGAGTGGTCTACTATAGTGTATAATAATAATAATGGTCCAGAATAAACAATCACAGATTTCTACAGAGAGTACTCTAAAATAGTTAATGAACCCTGAGGGAAAGATTATATATTAATAACAGAACTATCCAAAGTACATTAAACCTGTTAAAATAAAACTGCAGCATAAGTGTTTGTCCCATCTCTAATAAACAGGCTCGCAAAATAATTAAAGTTGTATACAATAATCTTTAAGGGGGAGGGGGGACATGCCATTTATGTTTAGGGTTGCTGAGTTCAAATTTGGTGGCCACTGATATAAATGCAGCAGCAGCAGCTTTCGAAACCCTATTTTCCTACAGCATATGAAGGCAGCACATGAGGCCCCCTCTTGCCGACGTCACACATCGGGACCGCCTCACTAATAACATTGTGCGCGCCCCCGGCACAGCAGAAACACTAGGACCGAGTAACAGCGCGCTCCCGCGGCTGCACGGCTCTAATTTAGATAGTTTAGTAATAAGAAATCCCCCCCTGGGAATAAAGCCGTGTTGTTGCAGACGTGCGGACGGCGGACAGCGGAGGCATTTTTTGGGGCAACAAGGACTTTGGAACACAGTTTTTTGTGGTCTATCTTGAGGCTTTAAAGCAGGTTCCGGTGGTGGTTCATGGTGATATTTTTTTCTGTCAGGAAGTTTGACGTATTGGGTTGAAGATTTTTTTTTTTTTTTTTTTGCTGTGTATTTTGTTTTTGCATTGGTTTAAGCAGAAGTTGTGGACTACATTTTTTATACCCAAAGGCACCGCGAGACAACTTTGTGACTTTGTTGCTGACAAAAGGAAAAAAAAATTTCTTTATCTTTTATCTTCTTGCAACATTTAAGTCAGTTTTAGTTGACACATTAATGCAGTAAAATCCGAAATGCTCCTTGTAGTCTGGTCGATAACTTAATTGGATTTCACTCGACACAATCAATCAAGTTAATGTATATTTAAAACGCTTTTTTTAAAAAGAGTGTAATATCTGTTCATAGCAGAGACTTTTGTTTCATGTTGCACTTCTGCACTTCTTTTTTATTAGGCTATAATAGAGGATCATGCACAAGCCCCCCTCTTCTTCTTTGTTTAATGTATATGGATATTGCAATGCCATGCAATTAATGTGAAGTAGCCTAGTAATATTAAAGAAATAAGTCTGAACTCTTTAATGTTTTTGGAGTGAAAGCTGGCAACACAGAGAAAGGAGCAAAATCTGCAAACTTAGCAGGAAGAGAGGCCATCAAAATCACGGAAATCGTCTGTTTTCCTCTGGCTGAGTTGAAAATGGATTTCATTCAGGCCACACGGTTGTTGTTACACCTGGTCTGATTCAGCTCCAGCAAAGACCCTGTGTGTATGTGTATGTGTGTGTCCCTACTGCTGGAAATGTTTTGGAAATTTAAGTTTTCCAAAGATGGAGCAGGAGTTTGTCTTCGGGACACAGCTGGAGTCGTCTGATGCGGACTTTTTCTTTTTTTCCCCCATCGGAACATTTTTCCTCTGTAACACTCACAGCTGTCTGATGTGACCCTGTTTTGTTTGCACCACCTGGAAAGTCACTTTGAGTGCTCTTTACTTTCCATTAAAGACGATCCCCCGGTTTACCTGGGGGGGAGGTGGAGGGAAGGGGAGGAAGAGGAGGAGGGGGGGGGTGTCAGTGTCCCCCCAATCATGACGCGCGCGCGCACACACACACGCACTCCCCCGGTGTGTCGGTGTGACTGAGGACACCGATGGACGTGAACATCTGCACGACCTTCTGCATCATCTCATCCCACTACCGGAGAAGCCTGGTCCTTGTCCCGGTCCGGTCCTAACCGAGGTGAGACAGGTGAGACAGGTGATGGATGACAGGTGATGTGATTGGGGGGGAGAGTATGCTGCATTCATGTCATGTGTTAGGGGGGGGAGAAACCAAGCCACTTTGACTCTTTAGAAGTTTTAATTGGGAAGAAGAGATTCCTAATTAGTTGTAATTGAATTTGTACACATTAGGCAGCATGAGCAGCTTTCTATCATGGTGAGAATGTGTCTTATTAAGAGCCAATGGGAATAAAAGAGAAGAAGGATAACAACAAAAGTGGTATATTCCTACTTATACCCATGTTTATAATGCACACATACCCTTAAAGTCACCAGTGTGTACATTTACTCTCCTCTGCTCATCTACATACATTAGTCTATGTGCCTGTATGTAAAAGTCAATTTAGGGGAAAAAGGAAATAGATAGATAATATTAAAGCTACAGGACATGAGGGAGTAGAAAGAGAGCAAAAAAAAGGTAAATAAATAGGTGAATAAGTATGTTTGCTACATGTGTATATGTACAAAAAAGATTAAATAACTAAAGGATTTTTCGAGATTAGAGAACCCATGTTGAAATCCAGGTATGGCAATCAAATTAAAAATGTAATTTTTAATAATTAAAAAATATTTATCAACATAAAGATCCAAAATTCAGATGGGAGAATATTACATCCTTTCAACCGATTAGTGTCTTGATTAATTGATACGTTGCTTGGTGCATTAAATCTCATGAAATGTTGATCACTGTTTATCCCAAAAGCCCAAGGTGATGTCTTCAAATGTCTTGTTTTGTCCATAAACTAAAGATCTTCACTTTACGAACATAGGAGACTAAAAAAAACTGAACATATCCACATTTGAGAAGCTTGAATCAGAGAGTTTGAAGGTTTTTTTCTTAAAAAATGACTCAAAATGACTTATCAATGATCAAAATAGTTGGCATCTAATCAATTAATCAATTAATCAACTAATCGTAACAGCTCTATGTACTTTATTCGTTTAAATTAGCCTCACGTAGTGTCAAATTAGTGGAATCAGTGAATAAAAAGTTTATTGAGTGTAAAAGTTGTAGTTGCAGAAATGTAAAAATCTGGCTCCTATAAAAATATGGAGATGATCTCATTGTCCTCAGTCTGCCCTGCTTGTTTGAATCTTTCACATCACTTTTCAATTGAGAAACATTATAAAACACATGTAATCTGGATCTTTAGTCCCACTCTGTGTAATCACAGTCCCAGAGTTTATTTATTTACACAAGGCGAGTTGGCCGAAAACACGATGTTTACAGCGACAGCGAAACAAAAACGAAACAGTGATAAACACAACAGACTAATAAACAAACACAATCAGTCAAAAACAGCTTCAGGCTGGTGAAGATTAGTAATTCAGTTCAAAGTAAGTTAGTATTTTGGTTTCTATGGAACATTAGTTTCTGCAGCAGGTGCATTAACAACAATCAGGAGCAGCTGAAGTGAGATATACATCTATCACAACTTGGCTCTACAACAAACTCACGGGCCCAATAAGTATTTTGAGACTTAATAAACAACATGTAGGGCTGCAACTAATCATTATTTGTATGATTGATTTAATCTGCAGAATATATTTTCAACTGATCAATCTTAAAAACTTCAAATCAAATGTCTTGTTTTTTCAGGCCAACTGCCCAAAGTCCTCAGATATTGAATGTACTCAAATGTGAGACAAGTAAACGCTGCACGTGTTAATAATTATCTCATCGTTGGAGCTCTAATTTCATGCATATTTATGAATCTTGTACAGTGAGGGGGGCTTGTTGATGGCAAAATCTTTTTCAGTTGATCATGATTGAAAATATCAGTTTAAAACCATTACTAATGTAAAGAAAGCTTTAACAGCATCTGAAAATATTGATAACTTAGATGTATTTGATGTTTGGCAGTAGTGGTAGTTTACTCACTCTATACAAAAAATGTTGCTTTCAGTCTTTAAATGATTCCCATGTGACATCAATACAGCATAAAATGCATAAAAGTCCAACATGAGTACTGAAATACTCCGAAGTGATTAAAAATGTGCGACAGTGACGCTATAGTGTGGAATATGAAATCTAATGGGAGAAGAAGAAGAAGAAGAAGCTGATTTCATTCTATATATCCAAGACATTCGTAGGTGGTTTCACTACCATTTACTCAATGTTTCCCTCAGCAGATGCTTTAAATTTCAGTCTTTTACAAGTAATTATCAAATCTGCAATATTCCTATGGGACAAAGACTCCCAGACTGCTGGCATACTGACGCACCACCAGTCTCGCCTCCACCTTCTCTAATCATCTCCGACTGCTCAGTGATGGAGAGAGATGCTGAGTGAGAAACACAGCAGCATTATTTGTGCAGTACTTTGTGTATATTTTGATGTATTTCCTCAGACTCTGTTAGATGCAGGCCCTTTTACTAGAAAGATGCAGGTGTTGTGAAAGACTTGTTTTGGACTGCTTGAATGAATCTGTGTGAAATTTTGGCAGGTCTCTCAAACCTATCACACTCACACACCGCCTTAGCTCCACCCAGGCTCCACACCATTGTCCAGATTTTGATTTTTTGCTGTGATTGTAGTAAGAAGTAAACTCAAGCTCAAAGCCTCAAAATGTTCCTCCAGAGACTTGTGAGTCCATGAAATTGTGTTTTTGGTGTCAATATTAGACTTTTTTCTCTTAAAAGTGGTCAATGTGTATAATCTTAAGAAGGTATGGACCATAGATTGACAGCTTCTTCTCCTAACTTTTCATTTTTTAGCTCTTTTTGCGTTTCAAAACTCAGAAGAATGTGTTTTGACTTTGAGATTAAACATACATTCATCTTTTTGAAATGTATATTTGAACGTGTCTGTATGTGTTAAAACACCACGGAGGGAAAACTCGATGTTTTTTTTGCCGATTTAAGCACAAGCTACTTGTCGAGATTGCAGTATTTCAAATGTGAACCAAACTTCACATGCACACCTGAAACATGAGAGACATCAGGCGAAGGGGATTTTGCTGTGAAGCACTGAATCCAGATGCATCACTGGCCCGAGACAGAGTAAGGACTGTGGCTGGGAAAAACAGCCTCAGACTAAACACCTCTCAAAGCAGACAGAGAGGAGAGGGGGGGAGGAAAATCCATGTAAATCCTGCTAGTCCTGGAAATGTGATACAAGGAAAATAAAGTGGGCACAGCTGACTAGACTGGTAGAGCGCAGACTCTCTCTCTCCATTAAATTCCCCACATTCCGCTTGGGAGGTAATTAAAATCAGGAGAAACAGGGGAGAGGAGAGAGGGTAGCTGGGGGAATAGACGCATGGGTGAGTTGTTGTGTTGTTGACTACCAAGAACCCCTTCTGGTTCACAGTTTGAGCGCTTCTTTCCACATCCAGCACCTCTACTGTTCTCTTAGATGTAGGTAGAGAGGAGATAAAGGCTCTACATCAATCCCTGAAGTCACCCGAAACCTGTGCTGCAACAGGAATTGTACACATCATTAGCTCCACGTTATTTATTAGGGGGATAAAATGTCAGAACCGTGAAGTTCGAAGGGTTGAAGGACAAAAGTCTTTGGCACCTACTCCGTTGGAAGTGGAATATGAGAGCGGCGGAAGCTTGAAAGCAACGTGGCAACGCTCCGTCGACCGCGGGCGGACATGCCCGGCATTCCTGTGGGTGATTATTACCCAGAAATCCACAGAGTCAATGAGTTGCCTTCGGGTGCCGACGCTGCCCATGTCATGTACAGAAGCAGTTTCCCGCGTTAACGGTTTTTTTCTTCTGGGACAGACTTCTGAATGTGCAGACTGTATGACCTCAGACGGACGGCAGTAACCTCTTGTGTAGGCTCGGTCGTCAGACACGATTCATCACAGTATAAAGTATTACTCTCCTGTTGTCTTAGTTACAGTTATATTGAAAATTAAATTAGCTTAAATCTACTTATACAAAATACTTTGATGAACAGAAGAAACCTAAATGAAATCAATGTTTGGTGTAAGCGTGCTTTAGCCTTTTAAAACAATCAAAATAATCAAATAGAAAAGGGGGCATAGACCAACTCTTGACGATCCAACTCAACAACGAGAGGCGAAAGAATTAAAAGCTTTTTATAGAAAACATGCTGGTCAATTATGAAAATCTATATTGAGGATTTGGCAGCAGGTTGGGGTTTTTTTTTACAGGAAAACTCTGAGATCAAGGTCCTCGTTCATTCTCGGTGGTGTGAGACTCTAATTCAGTAATCCAATATGCTTTACGTTTCAGGAGGGTTGCCTTCAAGTTACCTTCTTGTCTGGAAATTTGAACTCTCTCAATACCACTATACCAGTATGAGGTTCATATGTACAAAATGAACCCAAACTGGACTGTCTTTGTTTGCGTTATAATAGCATAACGATGTTCCACCATTCTAGTCTTCAAAGATCTGGTTGGACCCTTGGTGATGTTTATGACTCCAATGGTTGTTCAGGAAATTGTTCCCCGATTTTTGCACTGTTTTCCTGTTACACGATGGAAAAAGGAAATGCTCTTAGTTGCGTGTTGGCATCGTGAGCATCGACCACATTGGAAATTACCTTCTGATGAGGGTGACAACATTTGGATTGGTTTGGTATAGAGGCGAACTGAGTGTCTTACTCTACGAAAGGTTATCCTTGGAGGTTCTTTGTACGGTTCGCCAACTTGTGGGTTACTATGGCAATTGAAAGTTTGATTTGCTGTGGCCTGTTCGAGTATCCAAGGATACACACCGTACTAAGGAAGACTCGAAAGGAGTTTTTTCATTCTTGATTCTGCAAATACTTTATTCAATGCTGTGTTTTCGTTGTTCGTCAACATATCCTCTCGCCTTGAACCTCTCCTTTATAACATCCACCTGTTGTTCCAAAGACTCTGGTGTGCTACAGATCCCTTTGTAGTCTGTGAAATTGATTAATGGGGATGGTATCCTTAATATACTGTGGATGGTAACTGTCTGTTATGAGAAGATTATTACCATCGCTGGGTTTTCAAAGAGATCTGTAATGAGCTCATTCATCTTGTTTGATTATACAAAGAGGTTTATCTTTTGAGAGTCAAACTCCAGCTTGAACTTGAGTCGTGGATGATAGTTTGCTCCAAGCATCTTGGAGAAGTTGACACGGTTCTTTTTGGGATTTCGGCATCTCAGCTGCTTCTGTCTCTTTATGTAATCCCAGACTGACTTTATGGCGTTGAGATCAGGGCTCTGTGGGGGCCAAACCATCTGTTGCAGGACTCCTTGTTGTTCTTGTTGGCGGAGATAGTTCTTTATGACCCTGGTTGGGGTAGTTGTCATGCTTCAGAATAAATTTGAGACTGATCTGATGCCTCCCTGATGGCATTGCATTTTGGATGAGAAACTAAACATCTAAAGTGCCTAAAACCTTTGCTATTCTAAATCTCAGCAAGTTCAAGCACATGTGATGTTTACTGTAGACTCTTGTTTATATCGGTCTCTTTTCTCCATCGATTTAGATCAGTCATGAGAAATGACTGATCTGTCATTTGCCTGAGAGACTAATCTTGTTTGTATTAACACAGTTTGGCTCACCAGTATAATTTATTATAATATTATAATAAACTATTATTCATAGCTCACATTGAAATTAGGCAAAGAGAAGAAAGAGAGTTTATTATAATGAAGCAAGGCTGCAACTAATGGTTATTTTCATTTGTTGATTAATCTGCCAATTATCATCTTGATTAATGGATTAATCAGTTGGTCTGTAAACCTTCAGAAAACTGAAAACACGACTATCACGATATCCTAGAGTTGAGGGTGTCGACATCAGACGTTTGGATTTTGGACAGTTGGTTGGAGATAAAAAAAACCCTGAATCAATGTATTATAATGTAATACGAAGAAAAACAGCAAATTCTCACATTTAAGAGACTGGAGCCATCAAATGTTTTCCATGTTTTGCTTAAATAACTTCGTAATCATGTCATGTGATTTGATTAGTTATTTTTGTTTTAACCTTTCGCACCAGATGGGAAAGCCTGTTGGAAAAGGTACTTTAAAAAAAATACCTGGCAGGTGATTGTATGAAGCATCTGTCTATCACTTTCTATCACTGTCTCATGAAATCACACTTTCCTCTTTGAAAGCTGATTGGTTCAAACCTCCGGTGGTTCAGAAACAAGCGCATAACCTGAAGCCAGACGAGACCGATTCTCACATGATCTTGAGACGTTATGATCACAAGCTTTAGCAGTTTTTTTGTTCAATTAAAAGTGGTCATATCTACTGTACAAACAAATATTCATCCATCTACTGTAATTGTGAAAACTGAGTTTGTGTTTAAGGGCCTCAAAGTTTTAAAAAAAGCACAGGAGTCCTTGTGTTCTCCTTGGTTGAACTGGTTTCAATTTCTTGGTTTATTGGTACAGATTTAAGGAAACCCTCTCCATTGAAGGAAATGCCTCAGTTTATAGTGTTGAAGGCCTTATAGTGCCTTGAACGGGGCAGATAATATTGCCGTGTTAACATCAACAATGGAGTTATGACACAGCTGAGTTCGGGTTCTACAATTCGTGCAACCGGAGACAAATTAAAAGCTGGTAGATATTTAAAATGGCAGAATACTCCCCGTAAAAAACATTCTTCCCATATGAACTGTGCCAAACTGATCACTGCCAGTGCAGCTCGAGTTTCAGCCGTTTCCAATTGTCGTTGTTTCTCATGGGCACACACATACACACACACACACACACATCCTCACATGCACTACACTATTTCTGATTCAGACCTTCAGTAGGGGAAATCTTTAGCTCTGTGTTCTGCAGGATTAAGCTATTTTTTTTTACATGCATGCAAGGAATTAAGCATGAAAAGGGGTTTGTGCTGTAAATGAATAATAAGCCTCTGTTTAGTGTCATATTAAGACACCGTAGCATGTAATGTAATTACCTACATACCACAAAATAAGGGTACAGTACAGCCATTTTGTCATGCCAGCCTTTGGGTTTCACAGTATAATTCCCTTTTCCTTATTGCCTTCTCATTTTTAGTAATAAGATACTTACTGAAAATACTGAAAAGTTTTGTGAAACTGTCTGATAACCTTGTGTCACCCCTGTATGATCTGTATCTTTCTGTTCTGTTTATATAAATATTAAAAAAAATATTAAGAAAGTTTAACAGGGTCTGTAACTAATTGATTTATGTGTTTACATCCATAGGCTGTGGGTGTTTTGGCTCTGCAGTGACAAGTACCTGAAGATTGGCTTTTAGACCACGTACGCAGACATCGCCACAATGAGTAAGTCTTCTTTACTCTGATGTAAGACAGACATTAAGAACATGTTTTTTCTCACAGCACTGGATAAAAACAGACACTCACACCAAACACCATCCCTGAGGCCAGAGCCTGTGCGAGCTGCTGCTCCAGACACTGTCGGGTGAAGGATTGGTATTCAGCGTTGTGGAGATGGGGGTCTGGTTCTCTCTGCTGCCCTGGGGCTGTATGATGTCTGTCCAAGCTACACAAGGAGAATATTTTCTCTTTGTGAGCTTTTCCAGCCAAGGCAGAACTTGCCCTGAGATCAAACATGGGAATAGGCATATCAAAAACACTGCAGCCCTTCCCTGCCTCTAACACCCTCTCACAGGATAGTGTCAATATGGCTGTTGTTAAAGATGACTTAGCTTATTCTCAGCACGCACATTTTAAGACAGAGCTAAGCACTAAAAGCTCATATCTCTCACCTTGTGTCACACAGGCCACCCATTTTCCAATCCACACTCTATAATTGTGTTTTATTTCCCCAATCCGTTATCCCCTCCAGATGAGAGGCAGGCGCTCCACTCTATAATGAAAGACCTGGTTGCCCTCCAGATGACGCGGCGCCAGCCTGTGTTGTCTTATGACAGCGGCAAAACCAAGACACCAGTCCAGGCCAACAGACAGGTGGGTAGGTCTAAGAATGGATCATAGAAAATATCTGAAGCTTGTAAGCAAATGGTTTGGAAGACTGAGCTTGTGTAAATGTGTCCTCATGTATCACAGGATTCATGGAAATGGTTCTGAATGATAGATAATACCTTTCAAAACATTCAGTCACAATCACATTGACTTAGATATTTTTGTTAGTTTGAGCTCAAACATCTTGATCCCACATGTAAACACACTTGCATGGAAGTTTTCCTGAAATGAAAAACATTTGAAGTGGTACGAGTGGTCGTGTGGTTCTGAAGAGGCGAAGGTAGCTAGGTGTTTATCAAGATCCTGAAACCCAAAGTATCTCAGGTTAGAAGCCACAAATACCATTGTCACCACCATGAACAGCCAAGTGTCAGCAGTTAAGAAGCAGCTGCTGAAATGTCAAAACAAAAACCTTCGCTGTTAACGTAAGGATGCAGCGTGATGAATCTAGAGGCTGCTGAAGATCTTTTGACCACAGCTTGAATCTTTTACCGTCCATTTGCACACAGTTGCATCATAGCGGGGGAAACTAAACAAAGAATGAGTTTCTCCAACTTCAACAGCTTAAAATGTATTAAATCCGGTTATTTTTAACCACATCACTAAAAATATGTTCTGCTTCTGAGGAAAAATTCCCAGTAGCCCCTCTATGACCTTAGCTTTTTTTTGTTTTTTTTACTAGCATCATTAAGCTGTAGCCACAGAGAAAAACAGACAACTCATGTAGGTTAGTGTTTACATAAAGTCAGACTGACATTAAGCTGCTGTTTCTTCTTCTACAGCAAACATATCAGCTCTATTAATCACTTGTCGTCTGTTCTCTACTGAGAAAACTAATCTGACAACAAAAGAGAGAAATTCATATTTGGTTACATGATGGTGCCCCCTATTTTTTGCATTATTTTGATGAAATACTGTCCCATCATCAGCGATAACATGACTGTCTATCATAGGCAGAGCAGGCGGTCACACTGAGCCGGATAGCATCCTGCTAAAGATAGCATCCAGCCACTCTGAACAACAACCCAGATTAGCTTTCCTGCTAGAGTCTCCTTCTTATCTAACTTACCAACATGAACACACATCTTGACCTGCAGCTTATAGCTTGTTGAACGAGCCACCAAACCAACAATGGACAGTGTCAGTTAGCCGGCTAGGTAGCTAATTAGCTACTCAGCTGTATCACATTAAACAGCATGTACACATACCCAAAAATGTCACTTCATATCTGTTAGATGCTGGTTTGGTTATTCCTCTTCAAAAATCTCTGTTAGTCTGCAACATTGGGTTTACTATGTCCCTGTTTCCTTTAGTGTAATAACATTAGCATGGCAGCTAACATCAATAACAAGCCTCTGACATGCCTCTCCAGGCAGAAATAGGAGCATTTTTAATATTTCCCCGAAGACCATTCTTTTTTCTTCAGTCTAATAATAAAAAAATCTATTAAAAATACGTTTTAAAAACATGTTCACATTATTTTTTACTTATAACAGGGATGATTTAATGTGATGTCAGTTGAACTCTCAAGCCTTCCTGGGAAAGACAGTCTGCACCATTTTCCTGAGCTCAGTAACTTAGTTTGCACTTATTATGAGCAGAGGTTGGTTCCCATAAATGATGAGGCAGTGGGATTCGCTCAGATGGTGACGTGTCTGTCCGGCTAACTCGCTTCGTTTGAGACAAAAATGTGAAGACGTTAAACTTCAGTACCCTAAAGTTGAGCCATTCAAATTGTACTCTTTGAGGAAAATCATAGTCTCTAGCATTTTGTTTTGTTGGTGGTGATTATATCCACTTATGGTTTCATATTTTTTCTTCTTTGACACTTTTGTGACCTTTTGAATGTTCTTTAACCACTTTCTTTCTGTTTTTCCTCAGGACGATGTCAGGATAAAGTTTGAGTTCTCAGGAGAGAGGAGGTGAGTTAGCTTTGGGATTTATTTACATACATGTTGTGTGTCTGTGTGTGTGTGTGTGTGTGTGTGTGTGTGTGTGTGTGTGTGTGTTGGTGTTATATAGACATACACATATATGCAAGCGAGAGAGCGCATAAACACGCACACAGACATAAACACCCTCTCTCAGGCATGCTGTTCTTGTCACATGTCCCAGTTCATGAGAAAACGCACATCTCAGAGTGCAAACACACACTCCAGCACTTAATTCAGACTGGTATGTGAGCTGGAGAATGGGGGGGGGGGGGGGGGGGGGGGGGGCACTGTGGTTAGTCCGTGACTGCCAGCAAAGACCACAAGTATGCAAGGTGTACTTAGAGGAATCTGCACACACTAAAAACAGCAGCCTGTGTGTTTATTGTATGCATGTGTGCATGTAACTCAAAAGCAGTTTTTTCCTAGCAGTGGGTACAAATCTTTCATAATCTTGTCTGTCTGTCTGATTTTTTTTATTATTTTGTCATAATATAGGATCCTGATGTTTGGACGGCCGGTGCAGTTTGAGGAAATCCAGCAGAAAGTCAAAACTGTCTTTGGCCAACAGCTAGATCTGCATTACATGAATAATGAGGTAAAAGCAGAGTCTCTTGTGCTGTTTTAGGGCTCCATCCCACGTTGCCCTCCTTCACCTCTCTCTCTACAGCAATGTCTTACATCAAGGAGTCTAGAGTGCATGTAGAGGACAATGATTGTTTATTATATATGTGCACGTGTGTAAATATATGTCTTTATGTCTGTATGTGTCCATATTTTTCTTAATTGTAGTACATGTTTGCATATACACTCAAGTCACCAACCACTTTATTAGGAACATCTGTGCAATTTAATGCAATCCAACACAACAGTTCTGCCATAAACTCGGCTTTTACGAAGCTTATAAATTTTCGGTGTTTGTTGGCATTGTCAGAAAGGTGATAATTTAAGTATGCCGCCACCACCACCACCACCCACTATGACCTCAATAATGAACATAAAATAGAATTATCACCTTTATGACGATGTCAACAAAAACTGAAAATATATAAGCTTCATAAAAGTAGAATTGATGGCAGAGCCGTTGTGTTGGATCGAATTTGATTGGTGCTCCTAATAAAGGGCTCGGTGAGTGTGTGTGTATGTGTGTGTTTCTGTTTTTAATTAAATGATCAAAAATGCAGTAACCTTTTTAACGTTTCCATTAGCTTTTTATATGCTTGTTCATATGTATTGTTAATTTTTTTTTGTGCCCTGCCAGTTATCCATCCCTCTGCGAGATCAGGATGACCTCGACAAAGCAATCGACCTGCTAGACCGAAGCTCCAACATGAAGAGCATCAAGATCCTGCTGCTCACACAGGAGCACAGCAACGTGAGACACACACATAAACACACACACATATACTGAGTGTTCATTTAAACATTGCACCACATTGCACCACTGCCATTTCTTCACCACAGAGCCCTGTTGTGAAAAATCAAAGTTCCCCATTTGTTTACATTACATTACACTAACTGGCTTGCTGGCATTGAGCCATCTTTCGGTCATGTGCTTCAGCCATGTTTAAACCTACTGTCCTCCTTTTCCTCCCTCCAAATACAGGCCTCCTCTCCGTCCCACCACGGTCCATGTAAACAGGTGAGGATCAAGGCCTCCCAGTCCACTGGAGACGTCAGTACGGTGTACCAGTCCTCCGAACCCAGAGGGCGCCATCTATCAACTGGTACGACTAATGTTATCTGCAAGAAGATAATTGGCATGCTGATTCAAGGCAGGAAATGTCATCGGGTCATTTCTCTCAGATGCCTCGACGTTCAGTGAAAGACGAGCTGTAATGCCGTCTTTTTTACTACGTTGAATTCCCTGTCTTTCGCCCTCTCTCTCTCTCTCCCTCTCTCTCCCCTCCTCTCTCTCTCTTTCTGGCCGTTCTTTCTTTGGCTTCCCCTTCTAGCAATGGGTCCTCTTCCTTTTCCTGTTCACCATCACTAGACGATGCCTGCTGGACAGCGGCCAATCAGATTAGGGAATGCTATTAGTGTAGTGGACCACTGGCCTGTTGTATGTTTTCTTTTTTTGTGGCTGCAAGACAGCTTAAAATCTGGACTTAATGACAGCAACAGGCTGAAAAAACTAAAACCAGCTGTCTGTCTTTGATGCTTTCAAGCAGTATGTCTGCAAACAGCACTTTCATTTGTTCTATTTCTCAATCTTTGTACGACTGCTGCATATGTTTTGTATTTTTCTGACAGTCATGACAACAGTATTACAAATAGAGCTGCAACTAACAATTATTTTCATTACTGATTCATCTGTAAAGTATTTTCTCGAGGAATCGATTAGTTGTTTAAACCATAAAAAGTCAGAAAATGGTGAAAAGTATCGATGAGTGTTTACCAAAGTCTATGGTCATATCCTCAAATACAGAAAATATGCTAATCTGAGAGGATAGAATCACATAATTTTGCCTTTTCCTTCCTAAAAATGACTGCAGACAATGAATCTATAATTTGATAGTTGGCAACTAATTAAATCATTAACTAATCGTTGCAGTTGCATAGATGTGTGTTTGAATGGTGAGGTCTCAACCACTATATGTTTGCTACAGTGCCGCCTGCACACTGGGGAAAAAACCTCAACAGAAATTAGTTTCGGCCTTGCCAACATGTAATAAACTTAGTTAAAAAACATAAAATTAACAGACATTTTTATGCCCTGCTTGTTGTTTTAAACGAATATTTTTTGTATATCTCACATTTTCTTCTATGCTCATAATTTCTGTCTAGGTTCTCAGAACACAGGGCGTAGCTCGCCGCCCCCTGGCTACGTGCCTGAACGCCAACAGAGGATCGCCCGCCAAGGTTCATACACCAGCATAAACAGTGAGGGGGAGTTCATCCCCGAGACCAGCGATCAGTGTGTGAGTCATCGCCTCAGTGTTAACGGGGGAAAATCCACATTAAAATAGAATTCATGTGATCATGTGGTGAGTTTATAATCTTAGATGAAGCTCGATTCAAGCTTTCTGACTTCTCTGATGAAGTTTTTTGGACTCTTTGGAGGGATTTTTGGTACATTTTGAGGTAGGAATGGTAATGGGTACGAAGATGTTAAACTCATTTGGGCGTAAGCCGTTTAGTGAGTCCCTAGAGTTGTCTTTGTTCATGAGCCCAAATACAAATTCTCTTTTAGGATGGATTTTCTGTCTGAAACTATACATGTATACAGAAAGGGGCATGTTCAAACACACCCTTCATTTTTTTAATATGTCCTGCACAGGTGCTGGACCCCTGGAGCAGTGCAGAAAACTCTATCTCTGGAAGCTGTCAGTCGCTGGACAGCAACTCAGACAGGTGAGGAGCAAAGCTTTACTCACCTTACAGACTTTTAACAATGGCTGTGAACAGGAACTCACCACTCATTGGGAGGAAATGGCTTCAGTTTCGGACGCCCCTTTACATCTCTCACTGTTCTTCCTTCCTTCTCCTGTCACTCAGCCCTTCACTGAGGAAGTCTCGAATGCACAGAGCCAAGAGTTACCCTGATAATCGTCAGGAGTGCTCAGGTGAGAGGCGACGCAGCTACAAGAAATGATCTCTTGACTTCATAGTATTACTAATAACAATGCAGAAATATTGTATTAAAGCCACACACTCACATCTAATGGGATAAAGCTTTGTGACAGCTTATATCATGAAGTTGTTCACACATTTAAACTCCTTTAAAGCCATTAATACAGTAGATTTCTATCGTGTTTTTTTATACACATGCAAGTTGTGAGAGATGCATTAAAGTTTGTTTTGTGCATGTAGAAGGGAAAAAGCCTTGCTGATTACCTCAACCTAAAATATATACTCACATAAATATAAAAGAAAAACAAAGTCACATAAATCCAAAATGAAACCTTGTCTTAAATATCCTTTAAAGGACTTTAAGGTAGAAGAAAATGTATCTCAATGACGGTAGTACTTCCATAAATTTGGACACTGATTGAAAATTGGCCTCTGCTTATCAGATGTTTGGGAAGATGAAGAGATATGTTGCTAGAGTACTAGAATATTTCCGTGCTTGAATTGAATCTCATAAATAAAAAAAACATATTTGGAAAATGTTGATATCATAAATTGTGAGTTTCTTGAAATAAAGGAGCCGGTGAAGAGAAAAGATTTGAGCTGGTTGAAATTCTAACAAAGAGTCTTTGATGAAGAAAGAGTGAAGTGTGAAGAGTTGATAGAAATGTATTTAGTTATATTGAAATAAGAAGAAAATGTATCCCAACGTGGGTAGTAATTCCTTAAATTGGGACACTGATTGAAAATTGGCCTCTGTTTATCAGGCGTGTGAGAAAATGAAGATTAGATCATTTAAAAAATACCTATGGATTTGGTTTTATGATTTAAGTAAATCAAGAGTAAAATGTTTGTCACTTGTTTTGATGCAGTATTTAATTGGAAAACATTAATTAAAAATCTAACTATAACTATAACTTTATTTCAAGTAGCTTAAACCAGCTGAAAACTTATAGTATGTGAACCCTATTTTCAAGTTGGAAATTCATATCTAAAGAGTTCTCCGTACATTAAAGCAATAAGGGAAGATAATGTTCATACATGAATCCTAATGACCTTTGACCTTTTTGGATCTTTGCTTTCAGACAGGGAGAATCACGTGTATGACAGGGTAGCGGGGAAGGGAGGCACCTTTCCCCGCAGGTACCACGTCTCCCTGCATCATAAAGACCACAGTGAAGGTAAATCTCTCTCTCTCTCTCTCTCTCGCTCTCTCTCTCTCTCTCTCTCTCCCTCCCTCTCTCTGTCTCTCTCTCTCTCTCTCTCTCTCCCTCTCTCTCTCTCTCTCTGTCTGTGTGTGTCAGTAGTCTTTCCTCTACTTGTTGTCTCTAACATTCATCGTGTGATATTAAACCCTCATCCAGCCTCTTTTTCCTGCTCTCCTAACAGGTCGGCGAACATTTCCGCGGATTCGTCGCCCCCAGGGGAACCTTTTTACTCTGGTGCCCTCACGACGGTCGCTCAACGGCAGCGAGGAGAGTGTGGGCAGCTGGCAGCTGGTCGACGCCCAGGGCAGACTACGTCCCCAGGAGCGCGCTGTCGCACATAAATGTGAGTGTGTGTGGATCCAGCTGGATTCACTTAAATCAAACTTTTATTGAGAGCACATACTTCACATTTTAGGATGATTATCATGAGATCAATAGATAATAAACCGCAGGGTTCAAGGGGCGCTGTCAGTGGTGTTATTCCTGCAAATGAGGACACTAAATCAGATTTGACTTGTAGCAGCATGAAAAAGATAAAAAGGTTCAGTAGAATCTGCTTCTGAAACGTTAAAGTTAAATAAGAGTAAATCCTGCCTACTCTCATTAAACTTGTAAATCAGTTCAGGTTAAAGGAACTCGTATGACATTTTGGGAAATACAGTTCGATTTCTTTACATGAGAAAATAACTATTAAAATTACCTCTGAAAAAAAGGGGAATTTATAGTCAGTGGAAACTTTAGAGGAAGGTGCGTTAAAGGATACAAATGATAGTTTTTTATCTCTGAAAAGGTATTTTCATGTCACTCTCTGTTTTATATGATATACAAGATCATGCTTAATGTAATTTACTTTTATTAAGAGTTAAAAAACATTGTACCGACTCTCATTAAACCTTTTCTTAGATGTGAAAATAACTATTAAAAATGACTTTGAACAAAAGGTGAAAATAGTCAGTAGAAACTTTATAGGAAGGTGCATTAAAGGATATAAGTGTAATTGTCACTTTCTCTTATATATGATATGCAAAGATGTCATGTTATATATATTTTACAGCATCGGTTAACAGCTGAGTGTGTGTGTGTGTGATTTCTCAGCACCCAGCGCCCCGCTGACGTGGCGGCGGGGGAAGCTCCTGGGCCAGGGAGCGTTTGGGCGAGTTTACCTGTGTTACGATGTGGATACCGGGAGGGAGCTGGCTGCTAAGCAAGTCCAGTTTGATCCCGACAGTCCTGAGACCAGCAAGGTGAGCGGCTACTTAGTCATAGTTCTCTTTTAGCCTTTCCTCATCTCTCCTTCCTGTTACCGTTTGAGTACATTTCCCCTCTTGCTTATGCCGTGATGCGTGCTGTTGCAGCTTCATTTTTTTTGTTTTGCTGTCATTGCACGTAGACACTGTTTTGCAACCTTTCATCATCTATTAATGTCCTTTCATTTCCTCCCCATGTTGACAGTGTAAATCCTGTATGGAAACAGAAAATATGAAACCATTGGTTGTTGATTAATGACAAATCACGAGTCAAGAATGAGATCATATGTTGTGCATGTTAATCCGCTCAGGCCATTATGCTGGAATGCAGGTAGTTAGCATGACTGACTGAGCATCGAATTAATGAATCAACCACTTTAAACTCATTCATGCTTCAGTTTCGGAGTCTTAAGTCATGATTTATAACTTGATTGAATCTCCAAAACACGTAAATGAAATAATCAATGTTCAGGAGAGAAATTGAATAACTCGAGAATGTATTGAAGAGGGTTTTTTTCCCCCTCGGCATCGACACCCCTCTTCCCCATGTTAATGTCTTTTCCTGCCTGACACATAGAAAACATGCTCAGTCACTTCCTGTATCTAAGAGGAGTGTTGTGGTGGCCGTGTTGACGGGTCAGCGTTGCCTTGACCTCACGTCACCTCACCACACACCCTCCACCTCCCGGTTTGTAGCAGCTTTAAATCAGTTGTTGTTTCTATGGAACCATCTCATGTGTTGGGACTTTGGGAATACTTTGTGAGTCTCTAACTTCCCTCCGGCCTGTGATGTGACTGTTGTGGCCTCGTTCTCTGAAGTAAACACAGGAACTTCTTTTGAGGAACTGCGCTGCTGGCTTTCGTTCGCTCTCTGCTTTAAGCTTTCACTTTTGGCTGACTCCACATGCACTCGTTAATCGCTGTTTACCATCCGTGTGTTTACGCTTACATTTTTTTGTGATCACGGCTAACAGATATGACTCAACTGTATCTTTAAAAAAAAAAAAATCAGCAAAATCTGAAATGATCTGCAAAAGAAAACATTAAATCAACACAGATGCATTGTTTGAATACATGTTTTTTTAACTCTTCAGTGTGTAATTTTCTCGTCTCCTTTTTACGTACGTTTCTTTGCAGGAAGTCAGCGCGTTGGAGTGCGAAATCCAGCTGCTGAAAAATCTGCATCACGAGCGAATTGTTCAGTACTACGGATGTCTGAGGGATCACAATGAGAAGACCCTCACCATTTTCATGGAGTACATGCCGGGGGTGAGTTCCAGCAGCTTCAAACCTGTACAATGAACACTTTCTCTACTCTAAACATATAATAAATCAGCTCTTTAACCTCAGTCTTTGTGTATATATTCAATCATATTGCATCTTATGAACCATAAGATTCATAAGGACTGTGTCTCAAATCTCGTACTTCTGTACTTACACATCATATTTTGAGTGCATAAGTGCGTTTACACTGAAAAGTATGGATATGAAATGAGTGTGATTACCTGGATGGTGCACTCAAAACAGTCAAAAAGTTCTCGCCCTCAACCGTCGCCATCTTGGCTACGTACTGTAGCAGAAGGGGAGGGACCACGTTCCAAACTGGAAATGGCAGCCGAGGGTTGTAACTACGTTGAACATCACCACATTATACAAATATAAATTATATTTTTTGCACTAAGCGCCACTATACTGCTGTCACATATAAGCCATCAGAAGGTTTATTGGGTTACTTTAGCAGTCTGTAATGATCTGGTACCGCCAATGACACACAATACACAGAAGTGTACTTACATGAATATGTGTGTGTGGTTTGTGACACAGCACCAGTGTCCGCAATTTAACCTTTTGTGGAGTCAATGACGCAAATTCATATGATTTCAAAAGGAAACTTGACGTACACACAAAAAAAGGTTTTAAAAAAGGAAGCACTTGCAGTTTATTTCAATGACAGGAACTTATCCAGTTACATTTTTAGGAACTGTTACTCAAGTTTCTACTTATGACTAATCTAAAAATGAGCAACTAAAGCAGTAAAACCTCTCTCTCTCATGTTAGACGCTGTTATTATTGTTGTTACTATCAGATAGGTATTTTTGTGGTGTGATTAACATATTATGTCGGTCTATAAATGGAGCACTAGAGAAGTAGGCAGGAAATGATAAAGTATTAACTTCCTCTTTATTTGGGTTTGTTTACTAAGAGTTTGTTGTGTATTTTAAATTCTGTTGGTTATTATTGTTTGTCTTTTTTTTAAATTCATGTTTGTTTTTAATACATAATTTTGTTATGATTGTTTTTTTTCTTGTTTTTATCTTATTGTTTGTTTTTTATACACGTTTTATACACAAGTTTATCAAATCAGATCAAAAATAGATTTCCGGGGCTCTTTGCATTTTCATCTCTTTCCACCTCTTAATTTCTTCTTTTTAATATCTCAAAAAGTTACAAAATGAAATTGCAATTAAGCTCATTTGCCTAATCATTGCAGTTCTTCAGCTGTCAAAAGGTCAAAAGGTTCTTTATGGTTGAACATTTTAGCTTCAGTCCGTCTCTGGCTCAGACCTGAGGTAGTTTTTGCATTTTCATCTCTTTTTCCGCCTCTTCGTGTCTTCTCTAATGTTCAGACATCTTAAAAACATCTAAAAAAACAAGACATCATACGAAATGCAATCACAAACATAAACAAAGCTCATTTGTCTAATCATTGCAGTTCTTCAAGTGTGATGAAAATACACACAAATGTAGTCAATTAAATTCTACTCTGCTTTAGATTTCCCTGGAAATCTAAAGCAGAGAGTTCCTGGGAATAAAATGGTTAAAAAGGTCCTTTATGGTCCAACATTGAATATTTAAACTTTAGATCCTTTAATTCAGTCCATATGTGGCTCAGACCTGCAGTCATGTGGTAGTTTGATGGTCTTGAATTCTCACAGTATGTGTGTTGTTGCACTTGTGTCTTGAGGCGGTATGTAATGTAAAGCATGTGCTTCTTTTGTATCAGGGTTCAGTCAAAGACCAGCTGAAAGCCTACGGCGCTCTGACGGAAAATGTGACCCGGAAGTACACAAGACAGATCCTGGAGGGGATGTCCTACCTGCACAGCAACATGATCGTACACCGGGACATCAAAGGTAGCGCTGTTTTTTTTTACACGCAGGCCTGAGCGTTGTACTGTGGGGTCCGTAATATTTACATGTTCTCTATGTCAACTCTCGCCTCTCAGGTGCCAACATCCTGCGGGATTCAGTAGGCAACGTGAAGCTCGGAGACTTCGGTGCCAGCAAGAGGCTGCAGACCATCTGCATGTCTGGCACCGGCATCCGCTCTGTGACCGGCACCCCCTACTGGATGAGCCCGGAGGTGATCAGCGGAGAGGGCTACGGCAGGAAGGCTGATGTGTGGTAAGACGAGGTTATACACACTGTGGTTCAGGGTAAAGCGAGTATAAACAATATTTTCTAGGAGACCAGTGTATAATGTTTTGTTATCAGTGACTCACTTCAGCTTTATAGGGAATTTTTGCCCCTTGTTTAGGCTGAGTATGTACCGTTTCGGTTCACTCTCAGTGCTCCCAAAGGTGACGATATCTCAGTTTTGTGTTCACAATCTATTTCCTTAAATAATACACATTGATATGTAGTTTAACTGACTGATAAGTTGCTTAGTAGAGTTGTAGAGCAGATCGTTTTACACTCGTAGAATATCAATTCCTTTAGACTTGTATATTTAGATTCTTATTGAGGTTGTTTTTTAATGCTGCCACAGAAAAATACACAAACTACTGCAGCTAACATTGATCATCTAGTGTCCCAAACAATGAAGTGTTTGTTTCTCCGTAAAAAAAGAACATGATAAGCAAACACAGACACTGTGGCATTTTTACATCTGAAGCACAAGCAACAACTTAAGAGGAATAACTCTCGCTTACAGCTGTTTTTTATTTTGCTGCGTTACAGAGCGATGCCTCAGTCAAAGTAGTTCAGTGAAATGAAACGGGGTCAACGGTTGCATGTACAGACTGGATGAGAAATACCTTCCTTCAACGAGTAGGATCACCGGAAGCCGCCTCTGTACCCAAATATGACAAGTTTATGACGAGACGTGAATGTGAAAGAAGGAAAAATACTGACTCTTTAGAAGTGGCAGCAGCAGTGTGCTCTTATAAGGAAAACTTTTTAATAAAGTGAGGAGCCTACTGAATGTAACCCAGTTCACCACACTCCCACACACACATAGCAGACAACATTCCCTTATGCAATCTGATTGGGTGGTGACCCTCCAGGAGAATGATGTGATTGGCTAAAGGCCAGTCAGACAGGTCGTAACAGAGGTTGGTATGTTCTAGGTTCCCAGCCGGGGTCGGGAGGGGTAGTAATCCTCCCAGGAGGGCTTGTTGTACCTCCCAAACAGGTGGAGGAGGCCCTCTGCAGACTGCCAGAGCAAAGAAGTGGAGTGTGTGAACCGGAGAAAGTTTCCACTCAAAACATTCCTTCAAAAGCTCAAGTGGAGAGCAGCTGAAGCATAATATGTGGTATCTGTTTCAGCTTGTTGTTTGAACTCAAGTAAAACCCATCATGTGTGTCGTTTGCAGGAGCCTCGGTTGTACGGTGGTGGAGATGCTGACAGAAAAGCCTCCGTGGGCTGAATTCGAAGCCATGGCAGCCATCTTCAAGATCGCCACCCAACCCACCAACCCGCTGCTGCCCTCGCACACCTCCGACCAGGCGCGGGACTTCATCCGCTGCATCTTCGTGGAGGCCAAACACAGGCCAAGTGCTGAGGAGCTGCTCAGACATCCCTTCTCACAGATCTTGTGCTAAAACCTGCCCGGTTTCTGAACTTCAAACCGCAGCGTAGCACAGTAGTAGCCTCAGCACTTATCTGTAGCGTCCCGTCCGTGGCAGAAAAATGCAGATGTGGAACTGATCCAGATGTCAGCGTTAAACCCACTGAGCACATTTCAGACACTTAAAAAGAAGATTCAGTCTCTTCTGATGCAAATCCAAAGGACAAGCCAGTATGTGCTCTTACAAGAGTCGCCACCAGGGGGAAGCAAGACACAGGTGAAGCACCTGGTGAGCTGCTGATCCCCCTCAGATACAAACACTTATGCTCACACTCCCAAAAAAAAACGATGCTCTCCAAAGGCAACAGCATGGAGTAACAGCTCATGCACCAGTTGTGTCTTCATTAAGTATTCACTCCAGTGTTTATAGTCTCTTTTTGGGCAGTTTTGAGCAACAACAGGAAGCTCAGAAAAAGGCTGAGCAGCATTTTTAAAGCTACAACAGACGTAAAGCTCAAAATCTGCCCATTGCATGTTTAACATCACTGGTGCACTACAGTGTTAAATGGACATTGATTGTTCTCCTTTTTTTTCCACCTGTCTTCCTTTTTCCTGTCAAACAAAGAAAACTCCACCCTCAGAGCTACAACTCTTTAAAATCTACTTAAGCTAATTTTGATGCAGTCATTTCATTTCAGGCTTCATGTTGGTGTCGACGGGGTGATAAACAGATGAATTGACGTCATGTTGAGATGTGTCATGCATAGCTACACTGGAGATTAATAGCAGAACAATGTTAAGCTGTTGAAATCCTTGACGGTAAATGAGCCAAGGCACGTTTTGGTTTCAGAATGAAGACATCAGTCAGCATGGTTAGGAAATCTGACAGGTTCAAATTCATGATAAGAGCCAAATACCTGAATTTCTCTGCTGACAGTAGCCTCAATAGTCTGTGATACACCACAGCTATGAGCCCCAGGTTGGTACCTCTTCTGTATTACCAATACATTTTGAGTCACAGGTCAATCAATCAATCAGACGTTTCAGTACGAACGGAAATGGAGGAAATGCTAACAACAACATCCGAAAATTGTGTGAAAAAAGATAAAATACTAAAAGTTAAGTGAGTTAAATCAGAAATGTAAGGTAAGGTATTTATAGGGAAAATGAGGATATAAATATGATAAAATAGTAATCAATTAAAAGAGAGGAGATGTGTTTAAGTAAGTTAAACCAGATGTAAAAAAGGTTATAGGTTATAAAAGGAAAAACCATTAAGAAAATAAACATACAATAAAAGGATAAACCAAGTAAAACAGGCTCAAACAAATAAATAAAATACGGATAAATAAATAACATAAGTTCAATTAAAATCCAGTATAAAAAGGTATGTTTGGGGTTTGCCTTTTAAAATATCAACAGATCTAAACATTCATTTCTCTGAAAAATGAAAATGATGATGTTTGAAAAGCCAAGAAAGTTGTTGAACAACACTTATTGTTGTTCTGAAGGTATCTTCATAAACTTTAGAGACTATTCAAAAAAAAAATTTCTTTCTGCCGCACGATAGAAAAAGATATTTTCCCAACAACACAAAAAAACATCATTTTGTGTGAAAATAGAAAAATAATTTAATGTAATATCAACAAAAGATTGATTTGATTCGATTTATGTCCTATAAATTACCACCATTGATTGTTTTTACGAGTAGTTTACAAAGTCAAAAGTTTGGTTAAAAGACCTTTTTAGGGTTTTTATTAATTGAAGATTATCAAGTATTCATTTTTCTGAGAAACGAATGCTCTGTTTATTTAAAGTGAGGGCCGTAAACTGGAGGTACGCAGCTACAAGACTTCAGATTTGAGTCAAAAGTGCTACATTTTCTCCACAGAAACAAACTTCCTGAATGCGTTCTGGGACATTAAGAGAATATTAACACATTTTATTACAGTCTGGGAATTTAAGAGCATCAAACAGTCCACTCATATAAAGTATGAGACATGACATGTAAGAGGAACTGAGGGCGGAGTTTTCCTCTAAGATTTTTTTATGAGTCTTATTTTTACCTTCCGCTTCATTGTGAATCATCTGCTCTTCTCTCTGCTGTTACTCCTCTTCCTCTTCCTCCTCCTCACCATCATTGTAGGTGTTCTCATCCGACAAAGTGCCATAAAGGGGCAGATAGAAGATAAAAGGTTTGGACTTCAGTGGGGTTTTCTTCTTTTTTTTTTTTGCTTTTTCGTGGTTGGAAAAAAAACAAACCAAAGGCCTTAAAGTCAAAGCGATTGCCTTCAACTTTACTCGTGATCATACTTGTTCATGTGTGTCTGACATAAAACATCCCTGATTGAGAAGCCTTAGCTTACAGATCAATTTAAGATCAATCAGATGCACTTTTATGTCAAAAACAAATATGAATGTTTTCTCTTTTTACCAAAATTAGATTTCTTTTACTTCAAATGTGAAAAAAAATCTTTCACTTTTATTTATATCTCCCCTCTATGTCCATTCCAATTAGATTTTATATGCAAATATATATGTATATGTATAAATATATTTTTTATATGTAGATGGTGTCACATCTAATGATACTTTCAGGACTTAGTGTCGTTAAAAGTAAATCATTGAAAGCAGCTGGTTTTGCAGACATTACAGAATTGGGGTTTTATAAATGAAAAATGGGTGGAAAACGAACTCTGGCTGGCTGGTCCTTGTTCCAGTGCATTAAAAAAAAACTCTTTCCACACATCCTTAGCTATACATTTAGATGACAGTATTACCTGACAGGTTACTTTTTTTTTTTTTCCCGTCGGAAACTTTGCATCATTTTACCGCACTCTGACATATCTTGGAGGTCTCATGAATGAAACCTTTTAAAGGATTAACTTACAAAAAAAAGAAAAGAAAAACAAAATAGCTGGGAATATTTTGTTGTGTGATCTCAGTGTTATTCAGACATAATTAAAGTGTGTGTGTCTGTGTGTTCGTATGTGTGTGTGTGTGTGTGTGTGTGTTTGTTTGAGCCAAAGACGAGCAGGATTAGAGCCAGCGATGGATGTCAGAGTTCGCTGTTCAACCCAGACGACGACGACTTTGTTTATCCCAGGGTTCAGTCTAGTTTTGAATGATTTTTTTCTGGGAAAAGAGCTTATTGCTGCTGCTGCTGCTGCTGCTGCTGCTGCTGCTGCTGCTGCTGCTGCTGCTGCTGCTGCTGCTGCTGCTGCTGCCGCCTGTAAGCTACTATGAAAACTTTCTATGGGGCTGCTTCATCTTAAAGGCAGCTAAAAAAAAATATATAATGTGTTCAGTGTTGAAAGAAAAAAAAGATGCGGTTCTTAGAAATAGTAAGCAGCGAGATAACGAACCCTGGGGTAAGCAAAAGAAGACAAACTTAGTTGTTTAGAAATCTATATTATGTAAATGTAATAATTATGTATCATGACAGGGACTTGCGGTGCAAAGTCTAATGTATCAAATTTATTTTACAGTAAGAAAAGAATAGTTTAATGACAGTGTTTATATATATAAATATATATTATATATATATATATATATGTACTTTCTGCCTTCACTCTGAAATAAATAAATGTTTTTTTGAAATGTGTGTGTGTGTGTGTGTGTGTGTGTGTTTACATTCGCAGGAGGACAGTTGTGGTTTTGTTCAGACTCAGCGAGTTCACTAAATGAAAGCACACAGAAGACTGAGCTCATTGTTGGCAGTAAGAAGCTACTTGATTGATGCACTCGTTTTTGCCTCCCTCATTTTGTTTCTCTCCCTCTATCCCTCTCTCTCTCTCTCTTTTTTGTGCTCTTTCGCTCGTCTCATGAGGAAAAACAGGAGGCAGACACACAGGAAGCACAGATTTCTACGACTGGTGTCTGGCTGTGAAATGGGAAAAAGATTGTATCGAATAAAAGGGAGCTTTTTTTTCCTTCTTGAATTGATGTGACCTAGAGATAAATTGCTTTTGACAGGTTTATTGTGTTTTTTTTATCGCCTTTTTATGAACTGATTCACTCCCTTTTTTCACTGTGTTCATACATAAAAGGTCAAGTTTCAGGCCGATAACACAGAAACAGCTGACAATAAGATCATTTGTACTGTTATTTACTGCATGTGCTCCCTCTTTGATCTCAAGGAAGAGAAATTCAACCAAATGAATCATGAATCATATCCACCTGATCCACAATTTTTATATTAGAAAATATACCCAACATGACAGAGGAGGTTGATTTCATTGGTCTAGTCTCATAAAGTCTCATATATATTCAGCCAGAGCAGAAGAAGCTGGTATTTCACACATTAAACTTGCCCTTTGACCTTTAAATGTCAGAGAAGAGCAGATTTCTTTATCATCTCAAGCCACCAGTGCCTTAAAGGACCAGTTCACAATTTGTCAAGTCTGTCTTAAATCAACAGTCAGGAGCCCAAGTGAACATAGAAACAAGTGTTCATATTGTTTATAAGAAGATCCCAAATGCTCTTTCAGTGTTAGGATAAGAGGACAACATCATTTAAAGATAATATGAGGCTTCAGTTGTCTGAATTAGTCAAATAAAGTGGATAACTACCACTTTTAATGTCTTTTTAGTAAAAAAAAAGACAGATGTTGTTTTCCTATCCTGCTGTGGTGGAAGTATAGTAACAAAAAGAGGGACTTTGGCACTAAAAAGACTGTAACGTTGAAACATATCTACTTGATTTGACTCATTTAGATGGCTGAAGCTTCATATTAGCTTCAGATCAACTTTTAAATACATTGGACTGTGGATTTAGTCCTCCACCACTTCCATTGTAAGTACATTATGAAAGGACCTTTAATAATCAGTATGAACAGGAGGAATGATTACAGGGAAAGACAAAAAAAACATGCATAAATGTCATTTGGGCTCCTGATTATTGTTTTAAGACAGCTTCAAAAAACTGTGAACCTATCCTTTAATCATTTTGTTAACAATGACTGAAGTCGTCCTATCTTCAGTGATGTTTACCTGCAGAAAGAGAGTAAACAGTTACAGTCACAATCTCATCTCCACAAATGAAATGTTGCTGAACCTCAGGCTGCAAAACCTCATGACTTTTTACCCTCCTGCACGTAACCAGTCCAATTTATAAACACACATATGGTTTGAACAGTTTAACAGTGAAGTTTACAGTGTACGTGACAGTTCTGTGAGGTATGCGGTTGTGTCAGTGTGGTATATTCGGGCCCCCGGCATTCCTGCTGACAGGCAGACTGGAGCTTCGGCCCTGAACCGGCTCTCCACCGGCACCTCTTTGTGGCCGTGCTCTGTTTGGACCCAGTGGTGCTGAGTCATATCGGCCGCCTGTCTGTCCCAGTTAAGCCCCCCTGATCTTCATCACAACCCAGTCCCATGAGGTCTTGCTGCTACAACTGTACCACCAACCCGAGAGTTTAGCTGTAATGTTTTTAGCTGTCATGTCTCAGGGTTCAGAAATACACCTGAGAGGTTCAGAGGGTCAGGAGCACGAGCATCAGTAAGTGGTGGAGAGCAACTAACTTTGAGGTACTCGTAGTTTACTTATTTGCACGTCACTTTGGATTAAAGCATCTGCCAAATTAACACCTTTTGCCCTTGCTTTAATCATACCTCCTGTTCACACTAATCCTTTCCTACTTTCAATCTAAGTGATGACAGGCAAAATCCACAGGGCTCTTTTTCCTGTTAAATTCAATTTAAAAGTTCATCTGAAGCTGATTTGAGGTGTCAGTCGTCCAAATGAGTCAAATCAAGTAGATATCTTTCAATGTTTCAGTCTTTTTAGTGTCAAAGTCCCTCTTCTTGATACAATACTTCCACCACAGCTCAACAGGGAAACACAAAGAGGGAATTTGATTGCCCATGTCCTCCGAGCCACCTCTGTGTCCATATACGCCGGTGCCTTACTTTTTTTCTTAGACATTGAAGATACGGCCAAGGCAGCGTGTTTCTATTTGGACTACAAACTTTGATAACTTCTTAATTTTTCTTCTGCTTCTTCTTTGAAATAGTCACACAGTTCTGGGTTCTTGGGGTCCTACGTGTTTACTTCACTCGTATAGTGTGAGCAGTCAAGTTGCAGCAGACCAGTGGACCATGCACATGCATCGTGAGCCATGGCATTACATCATGAGAGAGATTTACTCGTACAGTGTGAGCTGATATTTAAACAAAAACATTGCTAAAATCACACAGTGCATGCCCGGCTTTACACTCATATTTAAAGTTATCCACTTGTGATCTGATCCCTGTTTTCCTGCCTTTGTCACCTCGCTCCCCTCAGCTTCTCCACCTGCACCTCATCCCCTCATTAGTCCTTTCTGTATTTAAATCCTGGTTTTCTGTTCGGTTTTTATTGGCTCCTCTCTTCTGTTTTGCTCAGTTTGTGCTTCACTCTGTTCTGTTCAGTCTGTTCTGTTCCTTTTGTGCTTGTCCTGTACTCCGGTTTTCACTCTGCTTAGCCAACTTTTTTTTGTTTGTTGCCTAGTCTCAGAGTAAAAAAAAGTTTTTTTCTTCAGTCCTGCTTTTGGGGGTCCACCTGGTCTGCAACTTATGACACAGGGGGAATTAATAATGCTGTGAAGAAGTGTCTAATCCAAGTTTAGATGTTTCACAAAGCCAATTTATAAACCAATAGTTAACTTTCTAGATTAAGGCCTACCTCCTGGTTTAATTTACTCTCTGTCTGGGGAAAGAGGAGCTTGATGTAGTGATGAAGGCAGGGCCGAGACGCTCGTATATCCAGCTCGCTCAGTCAGGATTCATTTTGGTATGTGGCCATTCAGCCATCAGCAGAGGTTGAGGGATGGCGGCGGAGAGGTTCACACTGGGGCTTCTGGGTGTAAAATGCCAAAGAGTACAAAGCAAGAGTGTAGTGTTATGCAGTCAGACTTAGCTGGCAGCCATGTTACCTTGGCTTTAGATCAGTCTGGGTCCAGCAGCATTAAGATTCTGCCCTGCACCCCTTTCTCCTTGTAAGCCCGGCAAATGAGATGGTCTCCCCATGTTGGACACATGAATCAGCTGTTTGACTTGGCCCTTCAGTGACTCCAGCAGTGGGGAGAGAGGGGAACGAGAAGTGTGCACCACCACCACCACTACCCGCCCCCCTATCCTCTTCCCTCTTCTCTGTGTGTGCATGTTTAATCTTTGGGGACATATTACCTCAGTGACCAGATCTGTGGCAACGGTCGTGATTGTCTAAAAAATCCATGGAGCCGAAACAATCCACGTCACCTTAATGATGCAACGGCGCCGTTAATCCTTGGAGACAGAGACTTTTAAATCAACAAATCTCTGCCAGACTTACAGTGTGCCATCTCCTTTAATTAATCTCTTTTAACAGAGACTAATTTGAATTCAAGACACTGTGTTGTTGTTTTTCTTCCGTATTAGAAACAACAATCAGAGGATAGTAAAGTCATATGGGGCTTTTATTCACTGTCTCCCAGTAGCACTGGTTTCCCCTCCCTGTGATTTTATGAGCTAGTAACAAAGAAGTCCTTTATGCCCCGCTGCTGTTGTGTTTATACTACCTGTTGGAACACCACAGTGAAATCGCTGTGCCAGTGTTTCTGTGAGATTCATCTTCTTAACCACAAATAATGTGGGAATTAAACTTTACAACTTTTAGGTTTAGATGTTTTGGTGTCTTTTTCCTTCTGCTACTGGCTTCCATTCATTTCTGTAAACTGTTGCCACTTGGTTGAAGTATTGGCAGATTTTCAAGCCTGTCTTAAAACAGCAGTCAGGTGTCCAAATAAACATTAAAGCTGTTTTTTTTTTCTTGCTGTAATCATTCTTCCTGTTCATACTGACCATTAGAAGATCTCTGTAATGCTCTTAAAATGTACAAAGTAATGGAGTAAAATAAAATGTATTTAAAAGTTGATCTGAAGCTAATATGAAGCTTCAGCTGTCAAAATGAGTCAAATCAAGTTGCTATATTCAACATTACAGTCTTTTTAGTGCCAAAGTTCCTCTTTTTGTTACTATACTTCCACCACAGCTCAACAGGGAAACACAAAGAGGGAATTTGATGCTAAATAGTCTGTAAATGTGGCAGATATCCACTTGATATGACTCAGACTGCTGAAGCCTCATATAAGCTTCACATCTACTTTTAAATGACTGTGTGGACACACTGTGGATTTTGGCCTCCATCACTTTACCTTGAAATAACATTTGAAGATCTTTTAATAGTCAGTATGAACAAGAGGAATTGATTACAGAGAGGAAAACCTTCATATGGACACCTGACTGCTGTTTTAAAGGACCAGTGTGTAGGATTTAGTGTCATCTAGTGGTGAGGTAGAAGATTGCAGCCAACTAAATACCCCTCGCCTTTCAAGCATGTAAGAGAGTCTACATTGGCAGTTTTTGGTTTGTCTGTTCTGGGCTACTGTAGAAGAGGACCCACTCCTTATGTTGACATAAAGGGCTCATTCTAAAGTAACGAAAACACAATTATTCTTATTTTCAGGTGATTAAACACTAAGTAAAACATAATTATGAATATTATATTCCATTTCTGCCAATATATCCCCCCAAATCTTACATAGTGGCCCTTTATAGGGAGACTTAAAATAAAGTGTTACCAAGTTATTAAATGCATCAGATTGAACATAAAGTCTGAATTATATGTTGTTAAAGTTGTTTTTGTCTCCAGTTAACTGATTTTTATATTATATATAAATAAATGGGCACCAGCAGCTTCCTGGAATGATACAAAAACATCTGAAGTTTAAAATGTGTTGTTAATGAATGAATAAATTAGTATTAAACTAGGAAAAACACACTGATTTCAAATGTCTTGAAGAGTCAAGGGAATGATGATGATGTGAACATGCAAATGTAGGCAATCAGTCACAATCTCATCTCCACAAATAAAACTCTCTTTAAAAGAAAATAAGTTAGAAAAATATCAGCTGGAGTGCTTTGACATGGCCAGCTCTGCGGTTGTCAAGGTAATGGATGAAAATGGTTTTGTAACGCAGCTTGTGTGTGTGTGTATGTGTATGTGTGTGTGTGTGTGTGTGTATGTGTGTGTGTGTGTGTGTGTGTGTGTGTGTGTGTGTGTGTGTGTGTGTGTGTGTGTGTGTGTGTGTGTGTGTGTGTGTGTGTGTGTGTGTGTGTATGTGTGTGTGTGTGTGTGTGTTTTAGTCCTCTTGGAGTTCAGATTAGGTCTGCACTCCCCTCAAACCACTCCTCCCCGCCTCTGTCGTCCATCTGTCTTTGGAGCCAACAAGACGTCTAATAACTGGAGTGCAGTGAAAACCCCAGAGGCCTTCAGTCTCTCTGGAGCCTGAGCTACTTTCATGCCTCTGCACGATATAACGGGCCAACACATAACAAATGTAGACTAAGAGTGGTGTGAAATGCTGTTTTATCATGTTGCCAAGATAACAGGATTATAAAAAAAATGTGTTTGGTGAATACAAGAAATCAAACATGTGCCTTTTTGTTGACAGTAAGGTTAAATGAGTTTATTTATCAGTTACTATTTATTATTATTTATTATTGCTCATGTGCGTTTTTCATAGGTTTTTTTTTTAATAGGTTTTTATATGTTTATAGGTTTTGTCTTTTTTTATTACTTACCTTGTGCATTAATATGTCCATGTTTATTTAGGAATACGTGCAATATGCCATTCACCTATCTCATTGAATACTTATGTTATTATGTTCACTGTTTGCATTTCACTGTGTTTCTCATGTATGTTGTTTATGTGCAGCTGTGTTCGGCACTTTTAACCAAAGACAAATTTCTTTCGGGTCAATAAAGTTAATCTTATCTTTAATTTTGTGCACACAAGTCTTTCAATTATAAGTGCAACAAATTATGTTAATGCTATTTCAATAACAGACCAGTTCATCTGTTTAATTTTTTCATAATATGCATGGAGACTGATACTTGTCACCACAAACTCCAAATGCAGAATGTGATATTTTTACAGCCATATAATGTTGAAGGATAAAGGATAAAGTTACTGTATGCACACATGTACAGAACCATGCAACTTTCTCTTTATCTGCTTCATTTCCTTTTTCCTATATGCTATGTATAAACTAAACCAACCTGCCCACTGAACATCTGCTTGCTCATACCTTTTATCATTTAAACTCCAATCTATCACATGTTTATCCATATCAACCTATTTTATACAGTCAATCTGCACATGTGTCTGACCTGTCAGGTTGATCTATTTGTCTTGCACATAGTGTACTTATTAAATATTTTACCCAGATTGGCATTGACAGTTTTGTACTAATAGCATCATCACTGTTTCTTATTTCTACTTGAATTGTGTCTGCATTGTTTTCTGTACATTTTATTACACCTTATCTATTATCTACTGGTTGTATGGTGCTGCTAGTCTTTATTAACACCAATTGAGCAGTATCTTTTTCAGTATTTACTCTTCTTTGAGTAATTATATGTCGGTTTTTTTTGCTACAGGGTTATTCGTGGTCAGTATAGTGAATGCAAAGTGTTAGTTCCCAAATAATAAACCAAATAATATCACAGGAGCACTTGGAAAAAAGCAGGGGGAAAAAAGTAGATTATTCCTTGAAGATACTATCTATCATTCATTTATTACCAACTATTTTACCAAAACCCTCTCTGAATAAAAATAAGTATTCTGAGTATTACTTAAAAACATGACCTTAATCAAACCTTAACCTAATTTCATGATGCATTACTCCCATTAGAGTAAGCAGGTGTTGCACTTGTTCATGTTATGTAACTGTACCATCCAAAGAGAAGAGACAACAGCTCCAACATATAATATTGTACTGATGTATTTAAGTCTAATTTATCTGCTTCATGCACCAATCTACTGTTGCTTTCTTTGATTATTTTTGTTCGATCAAACTTTCTTTCTGGTTTCTGTTTTCTGTTTTTGTCAGAGCGCATGTGTGGTCAGGTTGAATTGGTGGCCAGACTCTGTCACACAAATTCCTTTTCATTCAGCTGGAACAGAAAGAAAGAGAGAAATACAAAACGGGGTGAAAGTAAGAGTGAGAGAGAGACAGAGAGAGAGAGAGAGAGAGAGAGTGAGTCAGAGGCCAGGGAGGAGACGGGGGGGGGGGGGGGGGGGGGGGGGGGGGGGGGACGGAGAAAGCCAAGAGACATTTGTTGTTGAGTGGACGAGCACAGACAATCCCTTGCACACAGCTTTTTGAGTGTCATATAAACCACCCCTTCGCTCTCCCTTTTTGTCCCTTTCACTGCCTGCCACCCTCCCTTCTTTCTGCCCCACCCTGTGGCCTCTCTGCTCTGGACTTGGGGTGGGGGTGTGTGTGTGTGGGGGGGTTTGCCTGCTTCTATAAAAGCCCAGTTTGTGCCCTGAGCGAGCTTCATTTCCCATCATGGAGAGTCAGAGAGTCCAGTCCTCTTACAGGAGGCGTTTTGGGTTCACAAGCTCCAGCAGCACAGGGGTCAGAATTGGGAGCCTTTCCTCAGGCCGCTACTCCTGGCATGGCACCCCTCGCACCCTAACCCACTCCAGCCCCGTCTCCCGGCTCTCCCTGGGCTCCACCACCACGGCCCTGCTCGCGGGGAGCACAGGGGACCGGCTGGACTTCTCAGCCGACTCCCTGATGAAGTCCCAGTTCAAGGAGATGCGCACCAGCGAGAAGGTTGAGATGATGGGCCTGAACGACCGCTTTGCCAGCTACATCGATAAGGTGCGGCTGTTGGAGCAGCAGAACAAGGTGCTGGTGGTGGAGCTGAACCAGCTCAAGGGGAAGGAGCCCAGTCGCCTTGGAGACATCTACCAGGAGGAGCTGAGGGAGCTGAGAAAGCAAGTGGACAGCCTCACCTCCGGCAAGGCCCGTCTGGAGATAGAGAAGGACAACCTGGCTGCAGACGTGAGCACGCTCAAGCAGAGGTAGGAGGGAACTGGGTGGAGGATCATGCACTTTGTAGTCAGACCACTCCTCTGTGTCTATTCTTAACTCTTCTTTTTCCTCTCTAGATTGTTCTGTGCTCTCTTGATTGTACTTTTTAATGATGAAAGAGCATTTGTGTTGCAGTTGGCACTCATTAAACTTATCTGAAGTTTCTCTGGAACTGAATATCAACTGAGTAGCTACAATTTTGTAAGTGATAAAAGTAGAAATATAATGTATAAACACTTTATTAGGGTTACAAACTGTAACCAAAGAACTTATCAACAACTCTAAATGAACTTAGAAAAAGACAAATAACAGATATAGAATATAGAAATAACAGTACACTGCTTCCTGAGTCGTCCCTTCTTCTATATAATTTGGGTTTTATACACTGAATTTCAATATTTATGTGTGCAAAAGTGTTTTTGTTTGCAACAGTTTTGCATCTCAGTGGTTCAAAGCAAGTAAACGTATTAAAGTATTAACGGTTGCTCACAAATTCAGCAGCTTTTGGCCAATTTGGCTTCGATTCAACCTTGATGCTGCTGCACACTTGGTTGGTTTGGTTTTGCAGCTTAGGACCAGAAATGTAAACTCATTGCATAGCAGGATTTCTTTCTTTTTTCTTTAATTACAGATGCATTTATATGCAGATTTGGTTTTGTCTCTTGATTCGTTGGAATGCAGACCACTGTGCGCTGCCCGAGCTTTACTCCTGGATCCCTCTTTACAAACTTGATCCTGACTGAAACCCCTCGTCGCCATTGAGCGAGTGTGGAGGAATGAAGCACACACAATGGTCGCCCTCCACAAAGGGAGCAAACAGCCAGGCAGATGTTCTCTTCTTCCCGTTACTCCAAAAAAAACACTGATTCACTGATTCACTCCTCATGCAACGCCTTTTTAATTTTTTAATTTAACATGCACATGTGGTATGAATCTATAATTTAATTTAGACTGGAGAACAAGTGATTGAAAGTCTACCTCTGACTCCTCTCCAGCCTCTGATTACCACGCAGCTGCTGGTTCCCTCCTCAAAGAATAGAAAGTGAATACTGATGGCCTTGGCCTAGTGGGTCAAAGGTTACTTTTGTGATGCCTTTTAAACTTTTCCATTCAGTAAACACTGCATGAAGCCGTACAGATGTTACCCCCCAAAGTCTGAGCATTTATGTTTCTATTTCTATGTGTTTGTGTGTGTGTGTGTGTGTGTGTGTGTGTGTGTGTGTGGCAGATGGATTGCAAGGTGGTGCGTGTCAGCGTGCGAAGGGTTTGAGGCTGAGGATGGATCTTTTGTGTGTTGTTGTGTGTGTGTGTGTGTGTGGTTGTGTGTGTGTGCTGGATCCCGTGGGAAAGGCCTCTGACTGTTAGGTTGGAGTGAATGTGTAATGATGCGTAAGCTGCCCTTTCAGCTGAGCCCCAGTCGTCCTCTGCAGCACGGGGAGCAGCACTGAAACTCAAGCAGTAAAAATCTGATCAAAATGCTTGGAATGTGTTTCAATCCCCACAGCTGGACTCTTTTTTTAAAAAAAATGCAGAAATAGCCCTTAACTGTGTGCCTTTTCTCTCTCTTACTGAACCACAAAGGAGCTGTCACTGCTATCATGCATTATACAGCAGCTAAACTGGACATTATATTAGGCTGTTTCAATGAAATCTTTAAAAGATATTAAATATAACATCTGCAAAATATTATAGCAAATGTGCTTAACCCTTACTTACTGTTCATATTCTTATTCTCATATTTAGTCTCAACACCAATTCACATTCATCAGTCATTAATAAATGTAAAAGTAATCCTTAATAAAGTTGTCAGAGAGTGTATTGTATTCATTCATGGAAAACAGACATTCACAAATCACTATTTTTACAACTCTTAAATGTAAAAATGGGTCAAATTTCACCCTGAATGCTATGTAAGGGTTATTCAAAACAAGACTTTTTGCATGTTGCAGTCATTTACTAACAGTAGTAGTTTATTATGCATCATAATCAACTTGAGGTGCTTCAATTTCAAGCTCTGACTCCTTTTTGTGTCTCGTTCAGGTTGCAAGAAGAGATGGGCATCCGACAGGATGCAGAGAACAGTTTGAATACCTTCAGACAGGTAATTCTGTTTCCTGGACTCGTGATTTAAACAATTTATACATTCAGTATGTCTGACTGTCTGTGCTCATTCGTCTGTGCACCTCTTTCTTGGTATAGGATGTGGACGAGGCGGCTCTAAACCGTGTCCAGTTGGAGAGGAAGATCGATGCCCTGCAGGATGAGATACACTTCCTGAAGAAGATTCACGAGGAGGTAAGAATGAAATTAATAACACACTTGACTCATCTTTTAACTACAGCTTTACCCTTGTCATCACTTCTTCTTTTTTCACTTTTATCCCCTTCGTTCCTCTCTCAGGAGCTGCGTGAGTTCCAGGAGCATATCATGGCTCAGCAAGTGCATGTTGACCAGGATGTGTCCAAACCGGACCTGACTGCTGCTCTGAGAGACATCAGAGTCCAGTATGAAACTATGGCCTCTTCAAACATGCAGGACACGGAGGAGTGGTACCGCTCCAAGGTGAGAGGACTCAAAAATAGTCTGTTATGAAACTTGGTGTGCTGAGAATTAGAGAAATACATATACAAATGACCTTAGTTTTAATTTTCATGGTCCTTGTGAGGAGATACAGGCATGTAAAGCCAATACAAATGTGTAAAAAAAAGTGTAATTGGAGAAAATATATTGTCTATTTATGAAGTATTTACTATGCAAGGCGTAGAAATAAAAGCAAATTATGAAAATCATGATCACACGTACTTACAGGCTGTTGGGGTGTTTGTGTTTGTGCACAGTTTGCCGACCTGACAGATGCAGCCAATCGTAACGCAGAAGTTCTGCGTCAGGCCAAGCAGGAGGCCAATGAATACCGCCGTCAGATCCAAGTGGTGACCTGCGACCTGGAGGCTCTCCGTGGGACAGTAAGTCCACCAAATCACAGAAAACACAGTGTATGCCAGAATATTGTCTAATAATCAGAGAAAAAATACAAAATGACAACGCTGTGTGAAACCCTGTTACTAGTGACACATTTCTTTTGTCATGTTGGCTCTATATTCTATAACACATTGAAATGAACCCTTTTATGCATACATTATGATAACCTCAGTTAGGATTTTTTAACTAATTTTAAAAATGTATTTCTCTTCAGGCATGAAAAAAAAATTGAACATCATCAAATTACATTACATTATAATAGCATTATTGCAGATGAAATAGTAGTGTATGGGATGTCGCACTAGTGTCCACTGCAGTGGCTGAAGTGCAACTATGCCAACCAAAACTATGCATGCATATGAAAACAGCTTTTGAACAGCTGTCCACTGTAGTGACCACTATGCGTGAAAGGGTTAAATAAAACAATGAATATGAGTTTAAAGGGTTCAGCTGAGACCATTTACATCCACATCAGGTGACAAGTACACTGACTGTCATCATTTGTAGTGAATGGAAACATAACATCATATTATTTCATATTTGGTGGCAAATAGTTTACAGTCACTGTTTGTCTGAAGTCTACGACACACAGACATCATTAGTTGCTCTCTTCACGACTTGTTTCTAACCTTCAAGTGAAACATCTGCTCAGATGGATTGAGGTCATGTGACTGACTCTGTTTGCCCCAGAAAACAAACAACTGTGATTAATCTTTTATATATGAGAGACAATCATACATTTGTCTCTGTGAAGTGACCATGTATACAAAAATCCCATTCAAAATACTGGAGGACTATATGTGTATCTTTTTTTTTTAAAGGTAAAAAACCTACACTATTTACTTAATATGGATGTTGTCAAGAACACAAACATCCTTATAGCAGACTTCAACCTTATCACCAATCATTTCTTCATTTCAAAGCCAAAAAGTTTGTTGTGAGGCCCTTATTTACCCTTCAAGCATACATGGTCGTACTTCGGTCTATTACAAAATATAATTTGCAACATTTATGGTAATTAATTTATCTTTAAAGCTATTTTCCAAGCAAAAACGCCAAATATTCACAGGTGCCATCTTCCTAGATGTGAATATTTGCTAGTTTTCAATGATAGTGAAGTCAAAATCTCTGGGTTTGTGACTGTTGGTTGTGCAGTAAACTAATCTGAATATGTCAACTTGTGCTTCAGGGAACAATCATGTGCTTCAGTGGTGAAAATATCTAGCTAATTTGTTATTTATCTGACATTTTCTAGACCAGACAATTAACTGAGAAAATAAGTGGTGAAAATATCAAGTCAATTTGTCTTTTACCAGATTACAGTGACCCAAATGACATGGAGTAAACTGGTCTCTTTTAGCAGTAATAAAGCAGCAGTAGAAGTGGTAGTTGTATTAGCACTGGTATCAATAACAGTAATAATAGTTGCAGAAGTAGACAATGTAACTACCAGGATAGTAGATGTGGTGGCATCAGTGATAGTAAAACTAAAACTGTTGGCAGCAAAGTTCCTTTAGTTCCTTTAAACTAGTAGATCATTAATTATAATAACAATCACTTAATTAAATAGCACCTTTCATACAATAAATGCAGCTCAAAGTGCTTTACAACCAAAAGAAAAGAAGACCAAAAGGAAATAGGGAAAGAAAAAGAAACATTAATGTAATATAAGATGGAAAATACAAATAGCAATAATTTCAAAATAGTAAAAAATAGCACAGAGTAAAAGTGGCTAAAAATAGAATAAATACAATATATAAAATCCAGTTAAATAAAACAATTTAAAAGAAGTAGCAGAAGTAGTAGAAGACACAGCGCTTCTGTGTGGAGAAGATTGATAGGAAAGTTAGCTAAAGGCTAAAATGAAGAGGTAAGTTTTTAGCTTTCTCTTGAAAATATTTAGAGCTGCTTCCTTAATATCTAAAGGTAGTTTGTCCCATAGTTTGTTCGGTTGTTCCTGGAAACCTCCAAAAAACCAGCATCATTAACAGAAACCTGAGTGACCTGCAGTCCTCTACATCAGATGCAGGTGCTCATTACTCTTGTCTTGTCTGCGCTCCTTCAGAACGAGTCTCTGGAACGTCAGCTGCGCGAGATAGAGGACCGCTTCTCCATGGAGACGAGCGGTTACCAGGATACGGTGAGCCGCCTGGAGGATGAGACCCACGCGCTGAAGGAGGAGATGGCGAGACACCTGCAGGAGTACCAGGACCTCCTCAACGTCAAACTGGCCCTGGATATCGAGATTGCCACCTACAGGAAGCTGCTGGAGGGAGAGGAGAGCAGGTGAGATGCTCGACGAGGCTGTTTGACGTTAAAACAAACCGACAAATGTAAAGAAATAATGTTGGTAGATATTAATGCTTGTCATTTCTCTGTTACTGCAGGATCACTATTCCAGTTCAAAGCTTTTCCAACCTGCAGTTTAGAGGTCAGTATCAAATTCAGCTGCGAAGATAAGTCGATTAATCAATTAGTTGCTAAATATTAAATTAATCACCAATTCCTTTGATGGTTTATTAATTGTTGTGAGTCATTAAAACAAAATGTCTCTGGTTCCAGCTTCTAAAATGTGAATATTTGCTTTTCTTTAGTCCTCTATGACAGTAAACTGGGATATTTGGGGGTTGTGGATGAGACAAGACATTTGGAAGACCATGATCGATATTTTTTGACATTTTATAAACCAAACAATGAATCAATTAATCGATATAATGATTGACATATAAATTGATAATAAAAACAAACAGTAGTTGCAGCCTTAGTATCAAAAGTGAGCTTATTTTGACTCATGTCTTTTGAAATTTTATGCCCATTAGAAGTCATCCCGAGGGCACTATGAATCAATTGTCTATCGTTGACTAATCTAAGTATTATTTTTGTTTTGTCTATGAAACTTCAGAAAATAGCGAAGAATTACAGTTTTATAATTTTCCAAAGTCCAAAGTGACGTCAAAACAAGCACCAAATCCTCACATTTGAGAAGCTGAAACCAAACATTTTTACTTGTCTAAATGTCTAAAATGATTATTCAGTCATCAAAATAGCTGCCAATAAATGTTCTATCTGTCAACTAATCAATTACCCCAATAAATACACTGTGTATTAAAACACTTTCAGGGGGAATTCTGTCAATAGTTTTGCAGATGTTTTGTCATGAAAAGTGTTGACAGATGTTTTTAAGTTCCCCAGTTTAATTTCTCCATTTTTGGGTCACTCCTTATGTGATCTCTTCCAGTAAAAGATGTTGTATGTGGCCTTTCGAAACAAAGGATAATAAACTACCATTTCTTGGACTGCACTGCACTAGTTTTAATTTTTGAGAGTGTGATTTTAAAAGAAGATGAGGTGCAGGAGAGGTCAGAAAAACACCATGTGGTTTACAAATAATGTCCACCCCACCTTCAAGAAACACAGTAGTTTAAAACCTTAATATACTTAGACTAAAAACATACTGACACATCTGTGCACATATACACATGCAGACATATAGTATATAATAACAACAAAAGTAACAGTGATAGTAATAATGACGATAAGATAACAACAGCATTAATTAGAGCTACTGTTATACTGCACACACTTTAGTTAGAGTTATGAGTTTCGGTTAAATGAAGGCTTTCTTTCCTTCTTTTAAATACAGATAATGTTGAGTATGTTTCACTTAAATACTGTTTCACACAGGAACATATTCCTCTTTCTTGTCGAATATGAATGAAAATGAGAGTTCAGATTAAAGTAAATAGTTAGAGATAATAGGAGGCAGATTACTTTTTCACATCCTCTTTATAGATTGTTAATAATTGCAGTTCTTTCTTTCCTCCGTTCATCTTCTTTTAGAAACTAATCTGGAAAGTAAAATGCCAGAGCCCCACGTGAAGAGGAGCATCCTGGTACGAACTGTGGAGACCAGAGACGGGGAGGTATGTGCTTTTAAAAAACAACAACAACAACAAAACAGCACAAAACATAAATCACTTACACTGAAACAGGTCAATCTGCAGCCTGCACCTCCCTCTCATCTCCTCTGGAGGGCGATATCGAGCCCATCTGCAGGTTTTCAAACACACAATGACTTTGCCTCGGCACACCTGATGCCATTTGCTTCCCTTAAAAAAAAACCTCACTAGGGATTTGCCCCCTTTTTTTCTCTATTTTTAACCCTGGTCTCTTTTTCTTTTCAGATCATTAAGGAATCAACCACTGAACACAAAGATCTTCCTTGAGGGTTTTCACGACCAGCTCTCCAGATCTGGTCCTCATTGACCCCCACCCCTCCCATCCCTCCCCAAAAAAGCTGCATCCACTTTCTTTCCTTTCATCAGAATCACCGGCAGGCTCATTTCTTTACTGCCCTAAAACCATAATATAACCACTTCCTATGTGCTCTCATTAGAAATTCTGCCAAATGTCCATGTTTAGCTTTTTTTTGTACAGCTCCACCTTTTTTTATTATTTTAGCTTGAGTTGGAAATGTAGCCCAAAGGTTTGTAGCTTGTTCCAGTTAAATCTTACTGGGAAATGACTGGTAACCTGTTTAATTCTAGCTCAGACTGACCCAGACCAGATTATTATTTTTAGTGTTGTTTCTAAGTAGGTGCCATAGAGGAAGTATAGGACTACGTAGCGAGGAGGTGGAGGTTGACGTGTGGATCCGTGGATGTGAAATGTGGCGAGTGAAGTACAGGAGGAAGTTGACTGTATAACGTCAGAGCTGAGTTTGGGCAGGGAATGAGAGATATGTGTATGTTAGAGCAGATTTTGGCAGAACAACCAGTGACTATCAGCTGGTTTTTAACCCTTATCTGGTGCTATTTTACATTTCAGTGCTTTGTGGTAGCAGCCGCCTCTGTTTTTGAGGGTTGTTTCCTGTATTAAAAAGTCCTGCACACCTGCATTGGTGTTTTTTATTTTATATTTTTTATAGTTAGTTCTGTTTCACTTCAGGATGATTGGACCTCTTTTTAGATTTGACTTGGGTGGAGCTTTGCTGAGAGTTTTGTTGAGATTATTAATTAATCTTTTAGGCGTTAACGTTACTTTTTCACTCTCACTTAGTGGCCAAAATCTGTAGAGCTGCAATGCTACGAAGAGGTATGGAAAGAAATGACATGTTGGATAGAGTTAGAGAAAACTAAACAAAGCCTGAAAGCACTATAGAGCAAGATCTGTTAGCCAAATTAAAATCTTGAGGACACCAGACCTTGCAAAAATAATTAAAAAGGCAATAAAGGAAGATGAAATTGCTGCACCTGCATATCCAATTTTTTGGCATCTCAAGTGTGCAAAATTTCACAGTGATCCATTTGATTGTCTTCTTTTTATTCTCTTGCGTTTGCCTCTAAATGATGGAGTGACCATTGGCGACTTCAGCAGGGAAACCACCTGCATATCATCTATATCAATTGTTCCATCTACAGGTGCAACAAAACTAACAAGAGAGTCTGTAGTGTTTTTTACATGTCTACATAGTTCTGAGGGGAAATCTAAACAACCAAAAAACAGCATTAAAAAAAAGAAATAAAAGAACAGTGAGTGTAGAGTTAAGCCATAGGACCTTTAAACTCTTCTCCATCACTTTCTCTAGCTGTTGGTGTCCTCCGTCTCTTGACCACAACATGTTTGATAAGGCATTTATTTTTTTGTTTGACACCAGGATGTGTCAGAGCATGCCCACTTATCTGGCAGAGGTGATAGGGACAGAGCCAGGTTGGAGGTGCGGAGGGAAAGGGAGGTGTTTTGGAAGCTGACGCGACCTTTGCCCTACAGCCTCTAGTTAAGCCAACAAGCTCAAGTCCAACAACTAAAAACAAACACACACACACACACACACACACAGGCACAATTTATCTAGCATTTGACTGATAGCAGAGCCGAGGAGGTAACCCCTACAACCCATACCTGCACCAGAAACCCTTTATTTTTTAATTTTGAAGGAGAGAAATTGGGTTTGAGGAAGCTAGAAAGAGGGAAGGAAGGAAGGAAGGGTGAATGGATGGACGTCGAAACTCAAACACTGTAATCTACGAAGCCCCTCTCACTGAAAACCATGCTGACAGGCTCTACTTCTAATGAGAGTGGTGCTACTGTGCGCTCATGTCGGGGGACACGCTGTGATTTGCTGTGACACCTTCTCCCCTCCTCTGCACCTCCCAACCCCCTTCTCCTCCTGTTATCCACTATTATTGTTTTTGTTTTATTTTATTTTTATGTCGATCTTACATAGAAATTTTAAATCTTGAGTCTCGTAGCACAGCTGAATCCTGCTTTTATTTTTTATTTTCTATTTTGGAAGAAACCAGATGTGAATATATAACATTAGCTTTGACCAATGCTACGTGCTAATGTCATGTTAACTTAACGGCAATAAACATTTTTGTTTGTTAGAACTGTTGCCTCTCATTTAGTCTTTTCTAAACGGGGTTTTCCTTTCATTTTTCATCATAATACTGACACACACATATAAGTCAATCACCTCTCAGTCTCCACACTGAGTATTAGATATGCTGACAATTGACTTTAGGCTGACAGCAGCAGACAGATCATCATGAGTGATTGTTTCTGCCCGTCAGCCATGCTGCACTGCTGAGCAGATGGGTTCATTTCCTGTTATATCAGGGCTCATTATGAGTGCTGCTACTGTATATCCAGGTGGTGGGATAATTGTTTCCAAAAATAGGGTCTTCTGAGAGGCGATTAAACACCTGCGCAGGATTGTCAAATTGATGATGACATCAAGTTTACAAAAAAAAAAAAGTCTGTTTCCCATCATTTTGAATCAGGGAATTTTAATTTATCCTGTCCTCAAATGATGTACATTTTATAAGTTTAAGTGGTTAAAACAATGCTCATAGTTGATCACAACTGTCCTAAAATTAACAGTCAGGTGAACTTATGAAGTTGAAAATGTGTTTTTGCTTCCTATTATAATTCTTCTTTTTCATTTCTGGCCATGATTTCAATGTAAGTGATGGAGGACTTAATTTATCCTCCTTCCTCAACCTTGCTTTGCCTTATTATGAGGCTTCAGTTGGCTGAATTAGTCAAATTAAGCACCTTTTTACAGTCATTTTATTACAAGATTTCCCTTTTGTGTCAGTATCTCTCCACTGCAGCTCAGCAAGGAAGCAATGTCCAAAAAAACTGACTTTGGAAGACAAACCCATTAAATTTGATTTGCTCATTTAAGCCTCATTAACTTTTGAACAGATTTTCTCCTTCATCTCTCACATTGGGAGATCAAGAGCTCTCTTAATGTCCAGCATGGGAGCAAGCTGAAATCTGTTTCTGTTATGGAAGTCTTGTTTTAAGACAGTTTTGAACATATGTCAACCCAATCCTCACTATATAAACACACTGTTTCAGTCTCTGAATCATCTTGAGTCTGATCAATACAACAAGTATTTCATTTTTTCCCAATTGGGCAAGTTTGAACCCACTAAAAACACTCCAGCAGGTGTTGTCTCTCACAGTCAGGGTCCATTATTGTTATTGTTCTGGACATTTTATTGTCTAAGATTAAATGGGCTTCCAAAGTGGCTCATAATATAATATAAACTAAAATGTTTGAAGACTCTTGGCTCAGAGTAAAACTTTTTATGGGTGCTTCACATTCAAAAGTAATTAAGTCATTTTACGGATAAAGCACCTTTCAAGAGCAGAGAAGTCACAAAGTGCTTCACAGAAGAAATAAAGCATAAATGTTCATACAGAAACAATAATAAACTAAATTAAATAGAAACAAATGGGTCTTTAGCTGCTTTTTAAAGGTGTCCACTGTGTCCAGTCCACAGATCTTAAGTCATGGAGAGCATCCCAAAGTTCAAGACCCACAATTTCTCCTTTAGTTTTAAGCCTAGGTCTTGAAACAACCAGCCAATCTTGATGTGAGGACATTACAGACCTGCTGGAGGGCTGCAGTAGATCTCTAATGTCTGCAGGAGCCCTTTGTGTCAGACTCTGAGCATCCATCATTCTGCACAGTGAAGCTCAAACATCCAACAAGGTGAAAAGTTGAATGGAGTGGGACTTCAAGTAGAAGTATCAGCACTGCAATATAAAAATAAAATCCCTCCACAAGTAAAAAATATTGCATTAAAAAGGCTCTAAAAAGGTGGACTATGCAGAATTTAGTGTCATCTGGATGAACAGACTTGGCAGAAATGGAAAATAGTATTCATAAGTATGTTTTAATTAGCGTATAATCCCAAACCACTGTCTCTAGAAAGGGCCTTTTGTAGCCTCTAGATGCCACTAAATCCTACACACTGCACCTTTAAATTAAAACAAGTATTATTAGCTAGATTTACTTAATATGTCAAAAGTAAAACATGCCCATAATACAGAATATGGCCCCTGTTATACAACGATATTATTGGATTATTATTAGTGATGCATTCATGTGGAAGATGTATTTGACTTGGTTGAGGTGGAGTTGACTGTTTTATATATTGTTGGATAGTTTAACCTCATTTTTAATCAAATCTGACCCATTTTGACATTTGAAAGCAATTAAAATCAAAGTAAACTACATTTTTGAAGCCTGAAATGTTATAACTGTTCCTACAGTGGCTCAGAATCTGCAAAAAAACATGGAAATATATATAGAATTATGTATTTTAGTGCACCTAGTGTTAAAGGTTATTGTTAAACCTACCATTCAAATGTTGCATCCTTCACTTTTAGTAAATAACAGGAATAAATTATGGCTGTTATATTCTCATTTTAGATAACATAAGATCATAATTTAGTGTGATTGCGAATGTATTTTCACTGTAATAGTGTCAAATCTAAAGAAAATATGAATGCAAAATATATCTGTGGTTCAAAATTTGGTATAGTAAGCACTAATCATAAAGGAATATGACCAGTATGTAAGGGTTAATGAACATGTTTTGTATATAAAATCTTAATCTGTAAAGCTAATGATTAATAAATGTAGTGAAAAGTACAATATCTCCTTCTGAATTGAAGTGAGTATAAAGTATAAAGTAACAAAACATTGAAATAACCAATTTATATGCAAGTACTTAGTACCTCTTAGCATCTTCTTTCATTTCTCCTCTTCTATATTTCTTTGGTATAACGTCTGTGATGTTTATATTGAAGTGCAACTCATCGAGCAAGTGTGTGTAAAGTACAGTATGTATCTGTTTTGTCCGGCTCTTATCAGAGGAATGGAGGGTCTCAGGTTCTGCACTGAAGTCGACCCTGAGCTGAAGGAATTCACGGCAGATAAACCTCTCAGGCCTGTGCAGGGTTCAGCTCACTGACGTCTGGCCCTGAAACACTTTCCCATCCAGTCCTTGTTCTCACAGGGGCCGGTAAGGGGCGAAAGGGTGACGGAGATGGGGCATTTTTAAGCTCATTATCTCTCAAAAGCGGGTGCCAGGTGACAACAGCTGTCATGTAAGCTGCAGAAAACATGAATAAGCGGCGGCATCCAGTCTCATTAGAAAATACACCGTTTGGCTTGAAAGCACCGTCATGAACGTCCAGGAGAGGCAGGCGTGACTGAGAACACTCTTAATTAGCTGCAATATTAATGTCTCCACAAGATATTACTTCATTCTGATGAAAAGCTTTTCATGGGTGAATAAACTTTTGCTCAGTTTGTTATATTATAAGACAGGTTCACAGTTTTTCAAATGTTGTAAAAACAACAGTCAGGAGCCCAAATTAACACTGACAGGTTTTTCTTGCTGTAATCGTTCCTCCTGGGCAAAATCCACAGTCCTCCTTCTGTGCAAAAAATGTCATTTGAAATTTTACCAGGTCTGGGGTCATTTTCTGAATTATATTTCTGAATTATATTTCTATAACATGTGAGAGGAGGACGACTCGTGTATATATATATATACACGAGTCAGATACATTTTCAAATTACATTTTTTTTGGTCATTTCAGTTTTTATTCAATTTCTTATATATGTCAAACATTATACAAAAGACATCAAACTTCAACACAAACAAATCAACCATATTAAACAAAAACCATATTTGTGTGTCCACAAAAAGAGTATATGATAATATATATGTATATATATATATATATATATATATATATATATATATATATATATATATATATATATATATATATATATATATATATATATAAGCTAATATGAAGCTTCAGCCGTCCAAATGAGTCAAATCCAGTAGATATCTTTCAACGTTACAGTGTTTTTAGTGCCAAAGTCTTTTTGTTACTATACTTCCACCACAACTCAACAGAGGAAACACAAAGAGGGAATTTGATGCTAAAAAGACTGTAAATGTGGCAGATATCCACTTAAACTCAGACTGCTGAAGCATCATATCAGCTTCAGATAAACTTTTAAATGTGGACACACTGTGGATTTTGGCTCTTATCACTTATGTCAATCATCTTTTAACAGCCAGTATTAACAGGAAGAAATATTACAGCAACCCTTACACTCACTTTCCAATACCAAGTGTTCATTTGGGGACCTGAGTGTTGTTTTAAGACACACTTAAACAATTGTGAACCTTTCCTTTAGTAATAGAAAATATTACAAGGGCTGAAAAAAACTGGTTGATTAGTCAGTTAATTGATTCATTGCATCAAAAACAATCTACAACTTTACTGATAATTGATCAATTGTTAATTTTTTCAATCACAATGCCAAACATTACCAAGTAAAAGCTTCTCAGTTGTGAGCATTTGCTACTTTTCTTTATCTTATATAATATTATACTGGACATGTTTTGTCTGTCTTATCACATTAAACAAGCAACTTAAAGATGTCAAATTGAGGTTTTAAAAATGTTAACATGCATTTATCAACATTTACTGATGACCTATCGAGAACATAATTAGAAGATTAATCGATAAAGTGAAATTAAGTAAAATAATGAAACTAATAATCATTTGTTGCAGCCGGTCTGATAGATGGTTGTTTGTTGTTCCAGATGTGCTGATTCCTTTTCGTCTTTTATGAGAGATTATTACAAAATGTCCCATCTTATTATGTTTAGAGACATTCCTCGATCAGAACCTGCATGTGGATTCACCAAATTTCACTATTATTTCAGTAATAACGACTTTTTTTATAGGTTTTTTTTAGATATGCTGCTGACTAAACACACAAACTCCTTGGAAAAGTTGTTAAAAACTAGTTAAAAACATTAGCTTTTAATAATTGTTTCAACTTTAAGCTTTATTATTGATTTACTCATGGGTTTAATTACATTTTAACATGAATGACAGATGTTTAAACCTAAATTTAATCGTCTTATATAGCCTATTGTGTTTTATTATAATCATTTTATGCTTAATGCTTCGCACTGGAGCTTATTGTGATAAACTGTGAATTATGTTGCATTTATATTTTAAATGATGTTTTACTTTTCAGCTTTTATGTGTGAGAATAATCCGTGAGATGCTTCAGCTGTAACTCACACGTATGGTCCAGCGTTACCTCTGGCGCTCTTTGTCTTTAGGGCTGTTTGTGCTCTACCCTCTTCAGCGCACATTCCTGTCTTACTTGGCTCTCACACCAAAGGGTCACGGGAAGGCATGAGTGCTCCTTGGTTAATTTTAGCCCTCATTTCATCGAGGGCATTGAGACAAAACACAGAGCAACCACCTCATCCCGTCTGCTGGACTGTGAAAGCCACGTTCCCTCTGATCTCTGAACACCTTTTACAGCCTGGATCACTGAACACGTGCTCATACTGGCTGCTTCACTGTGGACAAAGTGGAGAGATGGAAAGTAACTGTACACTTTTGATGTACTTGTATTTGAATATTTCCATTTCATCCATTTGATGCTATTTCATACTTTCACTCCACTACATTTCAGATGAAGATTTTAACACAATGGAAAATATAACAAGCTTTTAAAATACAACACATTGTTCAAGATTAACCCAAAAAGCAGTGTGTAGTCAGGCTCACATTTCAGATGTCTATGAGTTGTTAACAGCTCCACCAAATAGTGATTTTTCCCTCTAAACTTTTCACATGGTTTCATTTCAATAAATGTTCAAATGATCCAATATTTCAGCAAAAATCAAAGATTAGAGAAAAAGTCAAAAAACTAAAAAAACACATTTGTGTATCAGAACTTAGTTTTTTCTTCTTTCCTCTCCCATTAATCATCTCACCACCCCTCACATTTATCTGCTGACCCTTTGGAGGGGCCCGAGCCCTAGGTTGGGAACCACTGGACTAAACTAGCTAACTGTATATAAAGTAGTGTAAACTAGCTCCACCTCCAGCAGCTACAACAGTAACATGCTGCTCTAACACTGATGCTTCACTATTAATAATCTAATGATGTCATATATAATAATATATCAGTCAGAGGGACCAAACCACTACTTTTACTGTAATACTGCATACTACATCACTCATAATACCGCAGTACTTTTACTGTAATACTGCATACTACCTCACTCATAATACTGCAGTACTTTTACTGTAATACTGCATACTACATCACTCATAATACCGCAGTACTTTTACTGTAATACTGCATACTACATCGCTCATAATACTGCAGTACTTTTACTGTAATACTGCATACTACATCACTCATAATACTGCAATACTTTTACTGTAATACTGCATACTACATCACTCATAATACCGCAGTACTTTTACTGTAATACTGCATACTACATCACTCATAATACTGCAGTACTTTTACTGTAATACTGCATACTACATCACTCATAATACTGCAGTACTTTTACTGTGATACTGCATACTACATCACTCATAATACTGCAGTACTTTTACTGTAATACTGCATACTACATCACTCATAATACTGCAGTACTTTTACTGTAATACTGCATACTACATCACTCATAATACTGCAGTACTTTTACTGTAATACTGCATACTACATCACTCATAATACTGCAGTACTTTTACTGTAATACTTGTGGGGCGGCTGTGGCTCAGGAGGTAGAGCAGTCGTCCACCGATTGGCAGTTCGATTCCCGGCTCCTCCAGTCCACATGTCAATGTGTCCTTGGGCAAGACACTTAACCCCAAAATTGCTCCCGTTGCTGTGCCAACGGTGTATGAATGTGTATGAATGATTAGCTTCCCCTGATGTGCAGGTTGGCACCCTGCGTGGTAGCTCCTGCCATCAGTGTATGAATGTGTGTGAATGTGTGTGAATGAAATGTATTGTAAAGTGCTTTGAGTGGTCGAAAAGACTAGAAAGGCGCTATATAAGTACAGGCCATTTACCATACTGCATACTACATCACTCATAATACTGCAGTACTTTTACTTACTGTAATGGAGTATTTTTACATTATTGCTACTTTTACTTAAGTAAAGGATCTGAATACTTCTTCCACCACTGCTAAAGGGTCATTAATATAGTTTCTTATTGCATATCTGGTCATTTTTGCATGGTCTTTGATCTCTGTTTTAATTAAAACCTTAATAGGTCACATACACCCAGTAACTATGTATCCACTGGGATCAATGTCAATGCAAACTTTAGATTAAAAGGAAGAAAACCAGGGAAGGTGATGCGTCATTGTTGCCACTACTAGCGAGGATAAGCTGAGACGCACGGACGATAAGATATTACAAACTGTAAATTACACTAAGCTGTAAACATCACTCAGCTCGGTTGGTCAATGAAACTCCTCGATGGCAGATATTCCCAAACAAAACTAACCGATGTGCAATGTGTGTGTGTGTGTGTGTGTCGTGAAGCCACTCGAAGCCTCTGCAGGTGACCTTTAATTAGGTATACAGTTGATAGTCTGGGCCTCAATGTCTGCTCTGTCTCTGAACGCGCTGTTGGTGCCAGCTCAGTGTCTTCTCTTTGGGGGTCAGGGAGTCCTCTAGAGGGGACATATTATGCTTTTTGTGATTTTCTGTTAATTAGATACTATTATCATGCTGTATCTGAGCGCTTCATTTGTGATGGTTTTTCCTACCTCACAGATGAACCGACATCAGCTTATCACACATGCCCATAAACGGCTATCCGTTACGTAGCCTTGGTTGCTATGGTTGTTGCTAAGGTTATTCCTTGTGTGGTTCATGTTGTCCTCTTGCGTATTGTTCAGATATATTTGAGAAGTTTCCATTTTCGGTAAAAAAAGTGGTGAAATCCTTCTACTATAGTTTATTGCATGCAGGGACATCAAGAATTGGCCAATCAGAACAGAGTATGCTCATGAGGGGGCGGACCTTAAAGAGACAGGAGCTAAAAACAGCCTGTTGCAGACAGAGGCTGAACTGAGGGGCTGCATAAAGGCCAGTATGAGATAAATAAGATGTTTTTTGATGTTTGAATCAGACACAAATATTCCAGTAGATCCCCAGATTAAAAATATAAACCTGGAAATGTGCATGATGTGTCACCTTTAAGTCAAGTCCAGGAGCTGTTTTAAGTTGAAACTGAGGCTAGTTAAGAGTTTACTTAGTGAGCACTAAACTACACAACACAAACGAGTTCTTACACAGATGTTAGTTCACTAAATATTTACACCTAATAGTTGTCAGGTTTGAATAGCTGAGTGAACCAACTTGACAACTAACCGTTTGCTAATATCTTATTTGTTTGTTTAAGTAAAACAGGTACAATATGGTCCACGTATCTTGACACTTGACAATTCACAGTAAAACACTCTATACCTCAAATTACAGCATTTTATACCACTATAATTAAGACTAAATTACCAAATAACTATTGTTAGGTTGGCTCATATTTTTCCAGGTATGCAGATAGAAATAAAACAAAGTCAAACCTACAGACACAAAGGACTAGAAGTTAGGTTTACTTTATCTTTTTGCTGCTACGAAATGTTATTTTTAGAAGTTATGTTACAGCTTGTGATGCTATCGTCACTTCCTGTTAAAACTATCTTATTGAACAACACTTCAAACGTTTCCCAGCAACCGATTTACACATTTCAAAGTGTTTATGAGATAAGACATTTAAGTTTAAAAGGTGCAACTTGATGCTGTAAAACACTGATTTGAAACTATAGTTATAGGACTTTACTTAAACTTATTAATGGTCATTTTTTTAGTTTATTTTAGTCTGAATTTATCACATTTATAAGTCAATTTAAGGCGTGTGACTCATGTTCGCTGCTGTTTGCATGACTGACTCGTACTGCAATAAAATCCAGTCACACTCCTGTAAAAAACCAGACCACCTCGTCTCCAGACTTTACAACCATGTTTTGTTTTCATATTTCATTTGTAACCCCCCTCTCCTCCTCTCTCCTCCTCCTCCTCCTCCTCCTCCTCCTCCTCCTCCTCCTCCTCCTCCTCCTCCTCCTCCTCCTCCTCCTCCTCCCCCTCCTCCCTTCATCTCCCCTTTTTGTTTTTTGTTTTAACAGCTTTAGTTTCTGCTTTAATGGCACTTATCCAGCTTGTCGGTGTGATGTGATTCATTACGTTGGTGCTTTAATATCCAAACCAAAACTGTTTTCTGAAGGACTTACAGACACACACACAGACACACACATACACACACACACACACACACACACACACACACACACACACACACACACACACACACACACACACACACACACACAATTTCCATACGATACAAGCGCAGGCTATTTAAAGTTTATCACGACTAAAGATTAATATAATACTCCTGAAGTGTGATAGCAGCCACAGAGAGAGAGGACGCTGCTATTTTGAGCTCAGAGACTTGTGATGTCCAGTGAAGCAGAGTAGACTGGTGAGGGTCTGCACTCTGTCAGTGTCAGACCGCCGTCAAGTCATCGTCAATGATGAACAGAACTCCAGGACACGAGTTTCACAATAAACATCCTGACCCCTTACTGTGAAATGTGTAAAACAGCTTTTTAAAGTCATGCAATGTCCCTAAAACCTCATTTATCCTTAAATTTAGCACAGTTTACAATGCAGTTTATTGATTTTTAGGGCTGCAATTATTAGTTGATCAATCAGAACATAATTAATTGTTAAGCAAAAGAGTTCCAACATCTGGATTATGAGAATTTGCAGCATTTTTTTTGTTTTATGTGACAGTAAACAGAATTATTTTTTTCTTTTTCAGATTTTTTTTGACATTTTAATTGGTAAAATGATAAATTTAGAATATTATTTGCATTGTTTCACCTCCTAATTAATTCCTAAATGAACCACCTTGCACCCTAAAGTGTTACGAGCCTTAAAGGGCATTTTGGATTTTGGGGCATTTGAGACATTTGAAGCCATATAGCAAAAATCCGACTTTTTATAGTCTAATGTGGGACTGTAGCTATTATAAAGAGGCAGATTGAATGTGAGGGCTTTATCAAACTATATTATACAGGTTTTTAAAAAATCATGATTTTGCTTTAATAGGGCTATGCAATAATTAGTTGATCAATTAGAGCATAATTAATTGTTAAGCAGAAGAGTCACATCTGGATTATGAACATTTGCAGCATTTCTTTGTTTTCTGTGACAGTAAACAGATTATCTTTAGGTTTCGGACTGTTGATGAAACATCATCACTACGGGGAAAATGTCACTTTGGGCTCCAGTAAGTTGTGATGGACATTTTTTGGACATACTAATAGATAAAATGATTAATCCATAATATTATCACATAGTTTCAACCCAAATGTCTTTTTTTTTATAAAATCTTAAATAAACCACCTTGCATCTTAAAGTGTTTCGAGCCTAAAGGGGATTTTGGATTTTGGGGCATTTGAGACATTTGAGGGCAAATAGCAAAAATTAAGGCAATCCATTTTGAATGCATCTGAACATCTAATACATCTCATATCTTATAATGTGGGACTGTAGCTATAATAAATCATGTGAGAGCGGAAATCTGAGGGCTTTATAAAATTATAACAAGTAAACTAATCATGGATGTGCTTTAATGAGTTTGGAGACTTGAGACTATAATTTTGTGCCCACTAACAAATCATGACAAAGCTTCTGCCTACCTTGCTGATATGAGACTGAAATTCATTTACCATCCTTAGATAGTTCAGTTTAAGAAGTTGGCACACAGATTGGAAATTTACAGTGAAACTTGTGACACTTTACACAGCATCAAACATTCATAACACATATATATATATACTCTGTATTCAGATCCAGACATGAGGGCAGAACATTGGTATTCTCTGTTTGAATCATGGGAGCAGTCAGAAGAGACACTGGCCGCATATCTGAGCTGCTCTTGTTGTGACCTACTTGAAAGGAGTGTACCAAAGGTTGGTCAGTAATCTTTGAGCAAATCCAGACTTTATTATAAAGGTCATACTGCAGTAAAGCATAAAACTCTCAATAAATAAATGATTTAAACAATAGAAACATTATCTGGCTATTGGGTGGCATCTATCATAACCATCTATTGGAGAGATCTAAAAACACACTTCATCTTAAAGGACAGGTTCACAATTTTCAAGTGTGTTTTAAAACAAGTGGGAAGCTTATATGAGGCTTCAGCAGTCTGAGTTAGTCATATCAAGTGTATATCTGACACATTTACAGTCTTTGTTTCAATATTAATTTGGACTCTTGACTGTTGTTTTAAGACACTTGAAAAAGGCAACTTTTAAACATCTGCATCACCAACTTCTGATCATTTTGAGAATGTTTAATTAGTTTAAGGCTTATAATTAATTAATCTGCTGGTGCCGAGAACCCCAAACATGTCTGCAACCTAACGACTTATTAGAGAAGCATTTTCCCTCCAATTCATATAGTTTCTAAATACATTTTTACTTAGACTTAGATTATTAGTTCATTATGAAGGGATCTTCTGCTCCCATTAAACCCCAATTGTGTGCAATATTCATATATTATACATACATATTTATTTCACTTTAATCTGTGCAATACGAATATCAACTCTGGTTTATTACCACTCAATACTAATATTACTCTTGTAAATAATGTCATTTTTACTACTATTGCTCTTATTGTTTTTGTACTTATTATTTATTTTTCTTTATTCTTTTCTTATTGCTGCTCTTATATTATATTTTGCTGCTGTAACAATGCAAATTTCTCCATTGTGGGACTAATGAAAGGAATATCTTATCTGATCTGGGCTCCTGGCTGCTATTTTTAAAACAGTCTTTTACAAAATGTGTACTTGCCCTTTAACTTTTGACCGAATTAAAGACAGTAATTGGCTTTATTTTGAAGCTGAGAGGTTAAATGAATGATGATTTCCGCTCTTGTTCTGGTTGAACTCAGTCTGACTTGACAGGCTCTGCTCCTGGTCGGTGGGGGAGGAGGAGGAGGTGGAGAGGTGGAGGAAGGGGGAGTGGATCCAGGCAATCCGGCTCATAGGAGCTTCTTCTCCGCCGTCTTTATGTGTCCAGACCGGAGGGAGGATAAACCAAACTGAGGGCTCCTGCTCCTCTCTGCGGCTCTCTCCCTTTTCACGAACTTCTTTCCCCCTTTAAAGCCGATTCACTTCACTTCAACCAGAAGACTCCTCCTCACTACTTGTTCTTCTTCTTCTTCATCTTCTTTTCTTCTTCTTTTTTTTTTTTTTTAAAGGTTAAGTGCTGCACGTGGCTTTTGCAATATCGTAGTCTACTTTTTGTGTGTGTGTGTGTGTGTGTGTGTGCGCGCGTGTGTGTGTGTGGTGCGCGCTCGTGTGTGTGTGTGTGTGTTCTGACATTATCACTGTGCCACATCCTGCATCTGCTATCGCCCTGGCAACCAGCCCTCCTCCTCTCCTCCTCTCCATCAGTCTCAGCGCTTCATCTCTCACCATCAGCTGCAGCCTGAGGAACAAAAACCTGCTTTTTTTTTGGGGCACTTTGGCACAGTTTTTCGCTCAATCTTTTTTGTTGATTTTTCCCCTCTAGTTATTATATTATTTTATTTTATTTTTTATTTTTTTATTTTTTAAAGAAAAGAGTAAGGTTCATGTGTCGGAGAAGTCTTTTCTCTCAGCACCAAAATGCCTGTGAGACGCGGTCATGTTGCGCTCCAAAACACCTACCTGGACACCATCATCAGGAAATTCGACGAGCAAAGTAAGTGCACATTTAAAAAAATGTTTTTAAATGAAGTTATTATTAAGTTATTCTGACCATTTTTTGGCGATGTCGACGTGTGTGGAAAGCCTTAACAGTTCACCTCCAACATAGTGCTCTTAAAATATTATCTATAGGCTTCATTTGTTTCACTTTTAAGCTGCTGAGCTTCACCACCAACATCGTTTTGATAATGTTTTAATGTGTGAAATGCATTTAATTGCAAAAACAAGCAGGTCTGCAAATAAGCTGTGCAGCATGACTTCAACTTGGTTTATTCTTTATAAGCTATGCATGCAGCAGGGTGATTGATTGCTTGTGGCTACTAGACATTAATATGCTGCATTGGTTAAAATAGAGCATTGTCCTCATGTAGCCCTTAAAACAAGGTTGGATGTGCTTATAAATAGATAGATATATATTTGGGCAGAGCTGCAACGAGTATTCGATTAATCGATTAGTTGCCAACTATTAAATTAATCGCCAACTACTTTCATAATCCATTAATCGTCAGTTTTGAGATAAAAATGTCCAAATTATTTCATTCCAGCTTCTCAAATGTGAATATTTCTGTTTTGTTTTTAATATTTTATAATAGTAAATGATTATATTTTTTAAAAAGTATATGTGTGGACATCATATTGGGATTTTGGAAATAGTTATTGTCATTTTTCATTATTTTCAGACATTTTATGGACCAACAACTATTTGATTGATGGACAAATAATAATCAGATTAATCGACAATGAAAGTAATTGTTAGTTGCAGCCTTAAATGTGGGAGAGAGACCTTGTTAATTTGTAACCAAAGTGTAATTTCTGCTTATGAAAGTAAGTCGACAGCAGCCTCCTGTAATCTTTATTTTCCATCTATGTCTGGATGGATTTATTGTGTTCAAAAGCCTCTTCAGGTGGCAGACTGACAGGCTTTGTTACGCTGAAATATCGTATCAAATTAGTGTGGGTGATGTTGACAGCCCTCCTCACCCTCCCCTCCTCCTCCTCTTCCTCCTAATCCCCCCCCCCCCCATCTGCTTCTTTTATGTTTGAAGGTTATTACACCTGCACGTCTGTTTGTTTGTGATCCCTTACCTGACGCACATTATGTTCCATTACCTCACATGTGCGATGAGAGACCACGATCACACAAAATCTGCTATCTGCTATCTCCTGCAGCCACTGAGGCCTTGTGTGTCTTCTTATGACTTCTAAGGTTCATTTTTTATCTCTCATCTTTGCTAAAAAAGCTCAATTTTGCACATTACACATCACACATCAGATATTCACACCTGTATAAACATCATTTGTAGTTTTAAAAAAAAAAGCAAAGTCTCCTTTCTCTCCTCGGTATGCCCCCCCCCCCCCCCCCCCCCGCCCCCCTCCCCTCCTTTTGCCTAAGAGTACTTGTACCTTACAGCGTGTTGACTGGATGTGTGAGGCTGAAAATAACCTTGCTGTCTTGATCAGATACCGCGAACCAAACACGGAGAAATACTTGATTGCTGACAACTCTCAGTCTGTTTTAGTCTGATTACATCTGGGGGCCAATGATGCTTGAATGTATGAATCTCCTTTGAGAAATCTCTATTACGTAACACCACAACTGTATCTTTTTAGGTGTGTGTGTGTGTGTGTGTGTGTGTGCACGCCACATGCACGTGCGTGACCAGGTGAGTGCACGTGCCACAGCGGTTTGCTGCTTAGCAACGCGGTGACGATCAGTGTTCCCTCTTTGAGCCCCAGATAATGACTTTGGACAGGATGTGCTTTCCACCAGAGGAGCTCACCCATTTACTTTAAAGAGAGGACGGAGGGAGAAGAGTCCCCTCCTCTCCTCTCGTCTGTGTGTGGGCAGCAAACAGGGAGAGCTGTTTAACCCAGTTCCACCACAGGATAATAAAAGGGACAGTCAGAGGTTATGTATGTACTTTTCATTCAGCTCACTGAACTCCTCCATTAACAGCCTTCGAACAAAACTGTCCTAATTCACTTTCGTGGCGGACAGTGTTTTTGGCGGCGGCGCGTACATTACATTACTATCATCAATAACAGGAACTGGATGGTATACGAGCTTAGGATTAGCATTAAGGATTTTTCTGAGTGCAGTGTATGTAACTCTGAGATACTCCACGTCGAAAGTTTGACATTGGAATTGGACACGGTGGGAAGACACTTCAGAGTCCAGTAAACAGAATCATTAAAAAAAATCAAAATTACTATGAAAGGAAAGGTGCACAATTTATTCAGTAAGTGTCAAGAGGTTTTCCCTGTAGTCATTCCTCCCGTTGACTTTTAAAAGATCCTCTTCAAATGTGCTTTCTATGTATGTGATGGGGGGAAATAATCCACACCTACAGTCATTTAGTGCAGAAATGCATTTAAAAGTTGATGTGAAGCTTTTATGTGTCTGAGTTAGTCAAATAAAGTGGATATCTGACACATTTACAGTCTTTTTTAGCATCAAATTCCCTCTTTGAGTTTCCTCATTGAGCTGTGGTGGAAGTATAGTAACAAAAAGAGGAACTTTGGTACTAAAAAGACTGTAATGTTGAAATATATCTACTTGATTTGACTCATTTGGACGACTGAAGCTTCATATTAGCTTCAAATAAACCTTTAAGTGAGATTTTTGCACAGAAGGAGGACTGTGGATTTTGTCCCTCCATCACTTAAAGCAACAGGACGAATGATTACAGCAAGAAAAATATGTTTCAATGTTAATTTGGACTCTTGACTGTTGTTTTAAGACAGTTGAAAAATTGTGAACCTACAAATATATAGACAATGTGTTCACTTTTAAACATCTGCATACACTGTTTGCAAGTAAAAACTAATAAAAAAAAGCATTTTGGTTTTGGGGTAAATCCATTAAAATGAAGGCTGGCTTAATAACTTCCATATATATTCAGAGAGTGGAAACACTGGTGTAACATTCAAACGTCATTGATAGACCCACACGTCACCTGAGAGCAGGTGTGACTCCACAGAGGCTCTTATGTTGTAAGTGGCCAGCTGCTCCTCCGCGGTCTCTCGGGAGAAATTGTGACGCTAATAACTTAAGCACCATGAAAAGGTGGACTTCATTAGTTCCACTTCAGCTGATTGTTGAGTAGAGTGACGGAAGAATAAGAGCCAGACGGTCATAATAAGAGGAAATGTGCTGGAGTCGATCATTTTTATAATAGCACATCATTAGATCTATACAAAGCCATGCAGAGGATTTTTAGCACCCTGTATTTTAGCGTATTTGAATAAGTCCTAGACAATGTAATTATTAGTGTGTTGTAAGTACCCTAAAATTTGATGTGCATGCATGTAAGGAGCAGATAACATGAATTAAGAAGTGTTTTACAACTTTAATTTAGTCAATGACTGGATCTAAATGGTTTCACACACAGTTTTTTAATGTTGTAGCTGCTCTCAGTCCACTAGTTTTATTATATCCCAAGTTTAAACGTTTTAGTGATTCATGTTTTGATATCCTGTATGAATGAGGAAATCAAACTGTGACTAAAAGAAACAGTAGTTAGCTTCTGAAGCTGCATATTTAAGACTGTCCAAAGGCTAAATATCAAATAATCTGCAATACAGTTTACAGTTTATCTATATTTTACAGTTTTTGGTTATTCAGCCTTGACATTTTTTTATCTGTCCTCTCAGTTTCATCATTTCCTCAGTTACTACTCAAAAACCAGACTGTTTATCTTTATGGTATTTTAATGAAGCATTTTTGAGTAATAGTTAGTTTAATATTTTTTTACTTTTCCAAATTAAGTGAGTTTTAACTTGCAGTGTTGGTTTGATATTCAAAATTTAAGGAAGAACGTAATTATTTATAACAATTAATTGATTAATCAATTAGTTGCAGTCTATTAAATTAATTTTCAACTAATTTGACAATCAAGTGATCGCTCTGAGTAATTTTCAAGAAAATTCTTCTGTTCCAGTCTCATAAATGTGATTATTTCTTGATTTCTTTAGTCCTCTGTGACAGTTAACTGAGTATATTTGGGTAGCAGACTGTCAATCAGACATTTTTCACCATAATCTGACATTTTATGGACCAAACAACTAATCAATTAATCAAGAAAAATAATCCGCAGATGAATCAATAAGCCCCTAAATTTTAATAACTAAGTTTCTGACTTGTCTACTTTCTTCATAACTCACATAATTCTTCTTCTACCCGCCAGATCGCAAGTTCCTGATCGCCAACGCCCAGATAAAGAGCTGTGGCATCATCTTCTGCAACGAAGGCTTCTGTCAGCTGTTTGGTTTCACCAGGGCGGAGATCATGCAGCAGCCCTGCACCTGCCAGTTCTTGGTGGGACCCGGCACCATGAAGAGCGCCCTGGCCCAGCTGGCCCAGGCCCTGCTCGGCTCCGAGGAGCGCAAGGTGGAGATCCACTACTACGCTAAAGAAGGTAAGGCACAGGAAGCAGCAGGAGGTGTGAGGATGAAAATTAAAAAATCCCTGTGAGACTGCTTGAAGCCTCAGATCCCTGGATAGAGGCCTTCTGTTCATCTAGATTTACAGAGTAGGAATCCACCGAGCTTCTGGCTAATGTTCAGCTTGAAAGCTACGAGAACACAGACACTAAGATCATCCATATGTTCCAGTATTTGGCTATCTCCTGATTTACCAGATACTAATCCAGCCATCCATTTACACCCATTTTAGCCATTTAAAGACATCTTACCAGTCACTGCTCTTAATAGCATGCCAACAACATATGCACAAATGTATAATCACCTTAATTTTTTGTTTATGAAAATTTTATTAGGATGTATGTAGACTCTAAAGTAAAAAATATTGTTTTTAGCCTTGCAAGAATGTCGCATTCCTGGCTTTAAATCCAAGTTTTTAGTGGATGGATACTCAGTTATCAACAGAAATAGCCTCAAAATATGTTTGACTGTAACAGAAATTAGAGATTTTTCACTTATTATGACTAAATGATACATTTTCGTTGCTGGATTATCTTATTTGGGATCATTTCAGTGACTAATAATCATTCAACACAGTATTTTCAGCATGAATCTGCCAGGTGCACATCATAATATCATAATATAAACAATATTGTCGCCTCACAACTAATTTGACCGACAAGACAAATCCTCATTATTGCAGGAAAAAAACCAGAAGGCTTTTAAAATCCCAGCTGTCTCTATAAAGTGGGATGTTAATTAGCTCAAACTGCAGAATAACATTCAGTTTTTCTTCATTTCTAGACATAAAAAAAAAACACAAACACAACTCTCCCTAAAAATCTCACACTATAACACATCTTGTGTGGCGATCGTTGACGGTGATTTGCCCGATTTCTTTCATGCAGACCATTACAAACTCCCCGTGATCTTGAAAATCAGTCATCTTGGGGCAAATCAGGGGTTTATAATGAGGCTTTAAAATCACATTGTGTTGTTCCTCCTGGCGCTGAGTCACCTCCCTAGAACGATCCTGTCAGACAGACTCAGCATCATATTCCTAATCTTCTTCTTAAAGTCTGTTCCCATCGATTCACATTTGTTTTGCCTCTTTTGCTCTGTCGTATTGGCGTGTTTTGTAACCTTAATCCCCACATCGATCCTTCCGTTCACATCCTCAACCTGTATTTATGTCTAGTGTGCAAACTTGGATTGATTTTTTTAGTATAATTATCACAGATGGGGAAATAACACAGACATCCAGAACTTCAAACTTTTAATTCATCCGGTGGCATTTCTACTTTGACCCTCTCGGCTCCGCACACTCCTTCACCTGTGACCGGCTAACTCCTGCTTCACTTTGTTTTTCTGTCTCACATGATGGACCAAAGCAAACACGCTACGACCCAGGACGATCATAAACACAAATACATTAACCGTCCTCTTACACACAAACAAACACACACACATACACACACACACACACACACACACACATACACACACACACGTGTCTATTGTTACTTTGGCTGTTTGGGCATGTGGCGTGCAGTCTACAGTGCCGTTGTCATGGAAATGCGATCGGTGTGCCAGCTCAAATCCACTAAACATCTATTTGTTTTGTGTCTGGCTTCCTACTGTGCGCCCAGACCGAACAGGCAGGGAAAAAAAAAAAAAAAAGCGGACAAGTGGAATACAATGTGATTCAGAACTAGCTGGCTGCTCTCACAGGCAGATTTTTTTTCTCTTTCTTTACCTCCAGATTGAATGTCTCTCATATGTGTGTGTGTGTGTGTGTGTGTGTGTGTGTGTGTGTGTGTGTGTGTGTGTGCGTGCGTGCGTGCGTGCGTGCGTGCGTGCGTGTGTGTGTGTGTGTGTGTGTGTGTGTGTGTGTGAATGGGACTGAATGCAGGCACTCTGTCAGTGTGTGTGTGTGTGTGTGTGTGTGTGTGTGTGTGTGTGTGTGTGTGAATGGGACTGAATGCAGGCACTCTGTCAGTGTGTGTGTGTGTGTGTGAGGATGTATATCTTTCTGTGTGTGTGTGTGTGTGTGTGTGTGTGTGTGTGTGTGTGTGTGTGTGTGTGTGTGTGTGTGTGTGTGTGTGTGTGTGTGTGTGTGTTTGTCTCCCTCGTTTCTATTTTTGGACTATTTTTGGACTATTTTTGGACTTCACTGATTGCATCCCTCTCTCCTCTCTCTCTCTCTCTCTCTCTCTCTCTCTCTCTCTCTCTCTCTCTCTCTCTCTCTCTCTCTCTCTCTCTCTCTCTCTCTCTCAGTCCTGTGTGTTGTTTAAAATTACAGCTGCATGAATGAGAAAATCAGATGGCAGTCATTACCAAAACATGTGGGGGTATAGCTCAGTGGTAGAGCATTTGACTGCAGATCAAGAGGTCCCCGGTTCAAATCCGGATGCCCCCTACCTTCCTATTGATGCCTGCCTCTCCCTCTCTTTGTCCTAAGGGACCTGCCGACACTGCCTGGTGGATATTGTCCCTGTCAAAAACGAGGAAGGCATTGTCATCATGTTCATCCTCGACTTCCAGGAGCTGATTGATCCGACGCTCAAGAAGTCTGGACTCAGACAGAGAGTCACCCAAGGATTGATTTACTGTAAAGCACTTAACATTTGTCTTTTACCATTCATACATATAAACATTCAAGTTTTAGGGAAGTTGAGTCTCTGTAGCTGAGATAAACTGACACATATGATTTTTTTGCAAATGTGTAAATATGAATTATGAATACTCATTTATAACTATTTTGCTTCAGTGGTTTGGGACAAAGTTTTTTATGGTTACACCACTTAGACATTTTTGCCATAATCCTCTAATATATTCTCTCAAAATGGATTAAAAGCAGAAATTTGATGCTGGGTCCATTTGAACTCCTTTAAATTTGACTAAACCACATGGACACAAAAAAACGTCATTACATACAAAAACAAACACTTTTATTGATGCATTAAAAATAAAAAACAACTCTTTTTTTGGGAATATAATTGCATATGATGAGTTACATATGATTTTCTCTCTCAGGTCAGAATCGTAGGCTGAAGATGAGGCTGCCGGAGCTGCGACCCAAGCGACCACCTTCGCTTTCCAAAGACCAGTTTGAAGGAGTGGTAGTGGACTACCTGCAGGTGAGGGCATGCATAAACACTCACACACACACACAAACAGTCACACACACGTATCATGTAATCCAGTGTGTTTGCGTGCATGCATGCCTCGCTTTTAGCTGCGGTATCTACTGACATGTGACACTGACTTCTCAACATTACACTGATTCCACACTGATAAAAATTATTCTTCACACATTCACGAGAAGCACAAAACAGAAAAAGGGCTCTGATTATTCATAGACAGTAAATAATTCCACCCATTAAATATACACTGTGCAGTTTCACATGTTGGCTGCCTCAAGTAGCAGAGAAAATTGTTTGAAGCTCAGTGACTAATTGCTTTGCTAAAAAAAAAAAAAAAAAAAAAAAAGACACCAAAGAAAAGAAAAAGAAGAAAAAAATCAACCATTGTCGAGTTGATATTTCTCTGCTCAGACTCTTCGCTCACTTCTGTTTAGACATCTCTCGTGTTGAGATGAATCTCTTCTTGTGAGAAACTGTTTCCTGACAGTGTCCATACCTAACAACTGGGACTATATTCAGTCAAGTCCTGCAGATTTTGAGATTGAGACTCATTTTTCACTCTGTTGCAGGCTCACTTTATTAGTGTAGGCTGATAAATACGGCAGGCCTGAGGTGCAAAACACAATATATTAGAAAGCAGATCAACAAAACAAAAAAACACACGAGAAAGAACAAGAAATAAGATTTATAATAAAGATAATAATAACTTTATTTGTATAGCACCTTCCATATCAGAAATGCAGCTCAAAGTGATATTACATATTCTAAGTACTTCACATGAAAAGGACAAAGAAGCATGTACAAAACGACAACATTGTTATAATAAAGATGGAGAATTAAACCCATTTAATGACATAAATAGAAATAAAATGTGAATGAGTGCTTCAGTGGTGGTAATTTGAGACTATTTCGCCCTGTGTACACAATCTAGAAATCAACGCCTCAAATTTCTGAAGCCATAAACAAACAGAACCTCCCTTTTCCCACGATACAGTACAGACTCAACCCCAGTTTGATTAACCGAAATAAACCTCTTCCAGTTTACCCCAGAGTTCCCAGGGTTATCCCACAGGTTTAACCTCACTGTGGGTGCAACTCAGAGCTGCCCTGGAAAAAATCAGACCGGTTCTGTGGAGGTTAAAAAACACACATCACTGTCTTTTTTGCTCCGACCACCGACCCCAACACCCATGTAGCATAAGATGGACTTAAAACCCACTTAAGAGCATGTAGAGAAAAACACACATGTAGCAAAAGTTGGGAATAAAACCCAATAAAATAAGATAAAATAAAGTGAAAATGCAAATACACAGAATGAGTACTTCAGTGGTGGTAATTTGAGACTTGTGTACACAGTCTATAAATCGATGCCTCGGTCTCTGAAGCCATAAACAAACAGAACCTCCCTTTTCCCAGTTGATACAGACTCACTATTGGTCTTGATTAACCAAAATAAGCCTCTTCCATTTGACTCCAGAACGTCTTTCCATGGGTTTAATCTCAAAGTCCGTCTTATGTGTCGGGCGCAACGTGGTATGCTGCAGACTTATTTTCTCAACTGTTTAATAGCATGTGATTTTCTTTTTCTTTTTTTTGTGAACCTAATACACACATTTCCCTCTCTTTCCCTGACAGCCGAATAGTGAAGAATTCCCGCTGAAAGAATTTCGTATCCCGTCCAAAGAGAGCTGCATGCAGTCGGAGACGGAGGCCCTGATAGAGCAGGACCTGGATCCTCCCTCCCCTGCAGCTCAGTCCTCCACCAAGCGGCGCTCCCTGCTGACGGACCGGCTGGACCCCAGCATCGCCTTCCCACGGGGGTCGATACCTCGAGCTTGTTCTCGGGACAGCGTCCGCAGCCTCCGACGCGCCTCGTCACTGGACGACATGGACGGGATGAGGGCCGAGTGGAGCAGTCGACCCGGAGAACCCCGAACCAACAGCAGTGAGTGTCTGAGTGGGACGATGCCAATGTCTCTAAGGTTTAAATGAGAGAGAATAATTACATTTCTATACAATATAGTGAAGTTTGATAAGATAATTAAGGTTTAGATATGAGATTACTAGTAGTAGAATCAGGTTATTAGTGTTTTATTTGTCTTTTGGAGGAACTAAAATATCTTTACTTTCATCTGATGAATCAAATGTTGTGTTATTGTCTTTTTATAACACAGATTAAATCAAGATAGCTTTGGTTTCATGTATAGCTCTTAAAGAATAAGCAAATTAGGATATTTTTTTAGAGGCTGATAAAATTAATATCAGAATTATTATTACAACATTATCTTGATATTGATACATTACTATATTTATATATATATCGTAGTATTCAAAATCATGTTAAAAAGATAAACACATACAATTTTTCATTGCCAACAAGCAAAAATCAGCTTCATCAGGGAGGTTTCCCATTATTGGAGTCTATTATTCTCTATATTAGGACACTTCAGAATGCATTAACATGGTTATATCATAACACCATATTATACCAAAATCATAGGGTATATTAAATGTCACTTTTAGGTTATTTATTGCCAGTTTAACCTGCTCCAGGTAGAGAGTTTAAAGTGAGTTCATGTTCACTATGTGAGTGGATGCAGTTTGCAAAAAACATCTGATCATAAATGTTGTAAAACTGAGCCGGTCGCATCAAAACTACACACAGTAGTTACACAAAGCTACACAGACACAGATGACTGTTTCCATAGCAATGACGCACCAGTAAACCCCACTATTGTTTTAATTTATAAATGATATTAATTAGATTAGCTGGATTTCTGTTTGTGTTTACTTTGCAAAAAAAGAGAAAGAAATGGATGATAGTGACTTAATTACAGTGTTTGCATTAACAGTTATTAATAAACAGCGAAGACAGCAAGATAAAAAAAAAGTTACTTTCTATGTATAAATTAAATGTTATCACCATTTGATTAGTAAAAGGTATTTTGTTTGTTTACATCAGCAAACTTAACTCCTTATATGTTCTTAAACTGCTCTTCAGGCAACAACTTCAGACTCTCTGCAACCGACCCGATTCGTATCATTGCAAATCATTGATCTGAACCTTCATGACATGAAGCATCAATATCGTTGCTATGGTAACCTGCAGTTTAAAATAGCGTGTGCAGAACGGTGGTTGAAATGTTTACCAAAACTACATTTCATTTGTCTGGTCATATGATGTTAACGGACTCCTGCCAGCAAAACAGTAACAAGTATTTATCACGAAAAAATTACCAAATAAATAAAAAAGTAGATATGATGAAAATGTTCTGCAAGCGACAAAAAACACCAGACAGATTTCTCACCACGGTTCAGTGAAAGAGAGAGTCTTTTACTTTTTTTTTTTGTCAGACAAGAAACAGAAAGACAGAAAGAGAGATCACAGATCAGCGACATCCATAACACGGAAAGCGTCGCTCTGAGCACGTGCGGCCGCCTGATGGTTGTTCCACCAGAGACACACGAATCAATCCCTCACTGGCCTGCGTGCGGGTTTCTCTCTCTCTCTGTGTGTATGTGTGTGTGTGTTTCTGTGTGTGTGTGTGTGTGTGTGAGAGAGAGTTTGTTGTCCATTTGTGTTAAAACTTGCACATCACTGCACAACCCGTCATCCTCCTCTTCTTCTTCTTCTTCTTCTTCTCTCGGGGGAAATATTTTGTGAGGAAACAATATTTTCTTGCCGAATTCAGATTCCAATCATACCGCTTCTGCTCTGGACTCTCTCCGTCTGTCACATTTTGTTTCATTTTCAACATATTTGTGTGTCCATCTGTGTCCTCGGAGCTGAGAGGAAATGCAATCATCTATCCAGTTTCTCCCTGTTGAGCACAATAAATTATGGATGCAGGAAACTATTTACAACTAACAACTTTTTATGTTATTGATTAATTTGTCTTTTATTGTTTCCTTAAACCCTCGTGTTGGTTTTTAAAAAATGGTTTTCTATCAGAAATATGGATTTATTTCACCTAATCGCTTGAAAATCAAATTTACTACATTCTTTGCAAGTATAATAAATAATAAATCACTACTTTAAATTGAATTGGGTGATAATTTGTGCTTTATGCTTTATAATAAACCCAATGAGGACAACAGGTGTGATTAAGTGCTGCCATTCAAGTATTTGTTTCAAAACTGAATCCTGACTAAACTTCATGATATATATCAGATTATGAATTATTTTAACTAAATTTTAAATCAGAGGAAAATTATGTTGATGGATTATCACAATTTCAGCTTTTTTAAACTAAAAAATTTCATTTCGTCGTCCTCCCGGGTCAAATTGACCCTGTCTCTTTTGACTGTTCCTTCTTTCCTCCCTTCCCTCCTTCTCTCCTTCCCCTCTCTTTCCTCCTTTCCTTCCTCCATCCCCCTTTCTTCCTTCCTTCTGTCCTTCCTCCCTTCCTTCTTTCCTTCCTTCCTCCCTTCCTCTTTTCCTTTCTCCCTCCCTCCCTCCTTCCTTCTTTTCTACCTCCTTCCTTCCTTCCTTTCCTTCCTCCCTTCCTTCTTTCCTTCCCTCCTTCCTTCCTCCCTCCTTTCATTCCTTCTTCCTTTCCTTCTTCCTTCCTTCTTTCCTCCATCCTTCCCCTCTCTTTCCTCCTTTCCTTCCTCCATCCCCCTTTCTTCCTTCCTTCTGTCCTTCCTCCCTTCCTTCTTTCCTTCCTTCCTCCCTTCCTCTTTTCCTTTCTCCCTCCCTCCCTCTTTCCTTCTTTTCTACCTCCTTCCTTCCTTCCTTTCCTTCCTCCCTTCCTTCTTTCCTTCCCTCCTTCCTTCCTCCCTCCTTTCCTTCCTTCTTCCTCCCTTCCTTCCTTGACTCGAGGACAACAGGAGGGTTAAATTAGGCTTATTGAAAACAATTTCCAAAAAATAAGTGTAAAGTTAGAATGAAGTTGGCTAAAAAAAAAGGTCTAATATAGAATTGGGTGATAATCTACACTTTATGTTTTATTAACAGTCAAAATTGACCCGTGAGGACAAACGTTGGTTGATGGGAAGGCAGCAGGAAGGTTAATTAATTGTTTTGTCTATAAAAGGTCAGAAAATGGCCAAAAAGATGTCTTCATGGGGGTTTTTTTTTGTCCGTTCAACAGTCTTAACCCCTGAAATAATCCATTTACTACCATTTATGACAAAGAAATGTGTTAAATCGTCACATTTGAGAAGTCCGAACCAGCACATTTTTGGCATTTTTGCCACTAAAACAATTGACCAATTAGTAAAATAGTCTTAGAAAATGAATCAACTAATTGTTTCAGCTCTAAAACAGTTAACATTTGTAGTATTTTTTTTAATTTTGTCCAAATTTTACCTTCAAACTATTTATTCTCAAATTTTCAGATTTCAATCTCATTTGTGTTTTCTGTAAACTGCTTTAAAGTCACATTTGCTGATAATTGTCGCTCCTCTCCTCTCTGTTCTGCAGACTTGAAGCCCAGCACTCTGAACTCCACGTCTGACTCGGACCTGATGAGACACAGAACCATCGGACGCATCCCTCAGGTTACCCTCAGCTTCGGCTCGGACCGGATGAGACCTCCTTCGCCCACCGAGATCGAAATCATCGCACCCAGCAAGATTAAAGACCGAACCCAGAACGTCACGGAGAAAGTCACTCAGGTAACGCAGGTGAGAGACACACAAGAGTAATCCTTCGTCATCCTAGAGAGAAAATAGTTGATGAATCCGCCAGTTCTGTTTCTCTTTGCACTTCACTCTTGCTCAGTGGTCATAGATACTGAGGTCCTGATTTTACACCCTCAGATCTATCTGAACAAGTCATTAGAAGTCAGATTAAGCCTTTAAGACAACATTTTCTTAACTCTCCTGTTGTCTTCCCATCGACCGTTGTATGCATCTTCTGTCCTCCTAGGTATTAGGTAGTATTAGGTTTGTAGGTTAGAAGTATAAATTATCACCCAATTCTGTGTCAGACCTTTTCAGCCAACCTCATTCCAACTTACTACCACAGGTTTTACACTTATTTGTGGAAATTATGGTCAATAGGCCTCATTTAAATTAAATGATACCTCATTTTTGAGTAAAGAAAAAGCAGAAATTATGAATTAATTCTAATATATTGAGTTTTTGTCACAAATTAAAGCTGAATCCAAATACAGACACCAGACAAGCAGGTAAGGTGTAATGAAGTCTTTTATTACAGAAACAGAAAGGAACATGAGAGATGGTTGCTATATGGCGTTTAGGCCGAGGGACGGGAGATTTGTCAGAGGAGTATGACCTCACTGGTGGGTTTGGCAGGCAGACGAGGCTGGCGTGCAGGCAGGTAATCATGGAGGCAGAGAGAACAGGTGTAAGCCAGGCTGGCAGCCAGACAAACAAACAACCAGACAGGCAGGCAGGCAGGGCAAGTAGGCAGGCAGGGCAAGTAGGCAAATTGACTGGCGTCAGAGATAGACGCGTGGCACATCGACAAACCCTGAACAGCACAACGATCCGGCACGGACTGGCTGTCTGTGCAGAGTTCTTGTAGAGGAGCGGTGGGGATTTGATGACAGGCAGGTGCGCTGATATCCAGCAGTGCAGAGAGAGAGAGAGAGAGAGAGAGAGAGAGACACAGATGCATACATCACTCAAATTAAGGAGGCTGAAAATAACAAAAACACACTCCGCAAAAGGGGAAGAGTCACAGTTTTATAGACATTTTGAGAGATAAGATTATTTTGCTTTCTTGCTGATAGTTAGAAGAGAAGATAGACACCACTCTCATATTTATCACATAAGGCTATAGCCAGAAGCCCAAAGGTCCAAAGTGACCTCCAAAGCATTACATTTATGTTTCTTGGTTGAGAGCAAGGCTGCAACTAATGATTATTTTAATTATCGATGAATCTGTTGATCATTTTCTCGAATGCTTGATGCTTGTTTGGTCTACAAAATGTAAGAAAATTGTGATGGCTGTTTCCCAAAGCTCAAGATGCAACCTGAAATGTCTTGTTTTATCCCGACCGACAGTCCACAGGCCAAAGATATTCAGTTTAGAGTCGTAGAGGACAGAAAACACCAGAAAATATTCACATTTAAGAGGCTAGAACTAGAGAAGAGAAGGTAATTCAACTCAAAATGAAATCTATTATCAAAATAGCTGCCAATTCCTTTTTCGTCAATCATTGCAGGTAATTGTCGCAGCTTTAGTTGGGAACAGTAACTTCCTGTATAATTCGCTCGTTTCCTATTACCTGCTCAGAGCCAGTGGTGAATTATAATCTTTACACTCTATTGAAAGCAGATCATTGCTCCAGTGTCAAGAATGTTAATTCGTCTTGGAAATGGGACGAATCTTCTCAACCTGTCAGCAGATCTTTTTTGCATGTTTTAAGAAAATGTGAGTTGAGGATTTGCAGGTGAGCCAAAGAGGCCAAAGAGGCCAAAGAGGTACAGTGTGCAGTCCAGTAATAACAAAGTCAGCGATTCGATCTCCAGCTCCTCGTGTCCGTCCACGTGTTGAAGTGTCCTTGAGCAAGACACCCAAATTACTCCAATGATCAGAGACCTTACAGGATAGCTCTCAGCCATCGCTGCCTGAGTAGTGATAACTCCAGAAGTTGTCTCATTATTCATCTGGAACACAAACTCTATCAATCATAAGATGTTGGAAAAGATGAAGATGAAATTATTTGATGAAAACAGGATGACAGGAGAGGTTTATTTGATAAGTTCAGCTCATTATCACAGTCTTCAGTCTTCAGCGCTGCTACATCAAATCAAAGTCTTCACACTCACTGATAGTTCAGGCAAAAATGTCTATAAGTGGTTATTTGTATCCGTCCCACTTAAGATGCTAAAAGACATCTGAAGTCACAGGGGTGAAAGTGTGAAAGAATAATCTCACCTGGAGGTGCGACATCCACGACACCAGCAGCAGAAAATACCCATCAGCCACCTGTCATTACACCATGGTGTCTCTGTGCACCTATTAGTTTAAATGTTACCTCCAAAAAAGAAAAAAATACCCCAAATAGCAACGTTCTTCCAAAATTATAGTAGGATGTTAGAAGTAAAACTGACGGAGAGTTCAGGTAGCTGAGTGTTTACCGTTCAAGTCTGATAAATGGCATTTTTTGCATGTAATTCCCATTTCTTTCTCCCCTTCTTACCTGTCAGCTTATTTGCCAGAAACTGTCAAATAAGTCAAAAAAAGGGCAAAAAATCCCTAAAATATTGTCTAAAAAAAAAAGCATGTGAGGATTGTCCCCGGTCAATTTTAAAAATCCCCAAAAACTGGCATTAATCGGAATAAATAATGAATAGTTTGGGGAATTCCTGCTTTCAGACATAATTTGTTGCACTTTGAGAAGATTTTATAGAAACCATCAAAGTCATGTCTCTAAGTTCTTGAAAAGTTTAATTAATTAAAATTAAAGCTACATTAATTATCTGAATCTGCAAAGTCACAGACATTAGTATTAGTATATATATATTTTAATTTAAACTTCATTTAATCAGCTAGTCTCATTGAGTTTGCAATCTATGTTTCAATATTCATAATAATCCTACTTCTTCTGTCCTTAAGCACAATATTTGAGTGAACTTGTTTACACACTTTACACATCTGCACAAACAGACTCTCACAAACACATCATTTCATGGCCTGTTTGTTTCAGGGCAGAGTTGCAGTCGGACACTTTGGGGCTTCCTCAGTGCGTCACATTAACCCAGTTTATTTGTGGGGTTTCCACAACAGTCGGTCGACTCTGTTTCCAACATGTGTTTGGTCCCATTTATCCGTTCGCCATCTGCTCGGCTTTGTTATTTAGCAGGATGTCTCGACAGACTTGTTAGCAGATTTCAATCAAACTTGGTGTGATGGTTTGGGATTTTAACTGTGTGGGTGTGTTACAATAAGCAGGTTGTCTGAATTATGGGATTACTTCAAATCTGGATGTTAGAATAATTTAAAAGACTTGTCCAAAAATCTGTGATCCTGCTTCGTGGAAAAGGCCTTTTTATTCTTCAGATCTTTAGTTCAAGATTATTCTTTCAGTAAAGGCCGTTCAGTCTTTCCCAAACTGGCATATAATGTAAAAATATGAGCCCCAAAAATATTTTTCTCACAGGGATCCTGCAGAATGTGGTAGCACATTATCTATATGTTTAGTAACATTATAATTTTAAATGACTATGACTCTGTGAAACTTGACACAATTATTGTACAAATACCTGATATTTTCTAGAAAGGCTTTAAGTATTCTCCAAATATAACAGTTTCTATCAGACATTCAATATAATTATTTAACCTAAAATATATCTTGATGTAGTCCCAGATCTAAATGCAGAAACAAAAACCCCTTACTAAACATATTATATTATAAAAAAAGAAAATGTTTAGAAGGTAGAATAAATCTGACATGGTAAAGTGAATGAGGTGCCCCTAAGCAAGACACATAACCTCCAGTTGCTCCAGTGGATGCTCAGTGGTCAGACTGTGGTTATACTGGGAAGCTTCCAGGTGTGAATGTGTGTAACTGCGTGCATTCCTGCAAAATGCAGTAGTTTCAGAAAGTCTTGCATAGCCTCTGATCGTACATCTTGTTATTACAAATTAGTCCTAAATTTTGAAGTCGTAGTAGCTCTATTGACGTTTTATTGAGGGTCAGACAACAATATAATGACATTTAGGTAGCACTCCCTGAGGCATAAAAACATTTAAGACAATTTATGACTGACAACCCAGTCACCAGAATAAAATATTGGCATTATACGTTTCATCAAACCATAGATAAGTCTAATCTCTATGTTTCAGTGTCGGCCATTATCAGTTGAGTAATTATGGCTGTTTTTTTTCTATGCCTGACCAATTGGTTAGTGTTAGGGGAAGATCCTGGTTTGGGTTAAAAAAAAAAAAATTAAGACAACAAATATCCCGTCATCATTGGTTGTCGGCTTTTCCAGCTTTCCACCTTAGAAGAAAGTCAGCTCATATAAATATCATCTGAACTTCGTCACTTTAAATGTTGATATTAAACATATTGAAACGTAGAGATTCAACAAATCGGTGGTTTGCATAATCGTACAATACCAAGATTTTATCCTGGCGGCTGAGCTGGGATTAAATGCTGCTCTCTTTGTGATGGTGAGATAGTTGAGATAGCGTTTCTTCACACAGGAGGGGGAAGAGTTTTTTTTTGGGGGGTTATATCAACAGCCGACTGTGTCTCAGAGCACGATGTGGAAGCAACGTGGCTTCTGGGAAAAACTACAAGAACAGAACAGAAGTCCTCCTGAGCTTGACTTGTTATCTTGACTCCACTGACGTCATGTAGCACTGAAGCAGAGTGTTTGTCCGCTGCTCGTTGGGCTTTGTCTTACTACTTATGTTTGTGTTGGAAGGTTAAATGTAGTCATTACGTCTATTTGTCCCTGGTGTCCCCCTGCTGATAGACCACATACTCTCTTTCTCAGGGTTTCTTCCATCGTAGCAACAGTTCAGTCCAGACTCTATAAATCTTGTTTTTGTAAAGAGGCTAAAATATTTTCCCATGTTTAAAATGGCAGTTTTTTATATTGAATTAACTATTACTGGCAATTCTTTGATCTCCTAAACTTCATGATATAATTTCCTGGTTCTAGAAATGTATTTAAACAGGCTGAACTACAACAAACAAGTGGAATAATCTGCCATTTTTTCAGATATTTAATTATGTTTGATAGAAAATATGAACCTCTCTTTTCAAAGTCCAAGTCAATGTGATGAATTTCTCCGCATTTCTCCAAGCTGCCGTTACTCATTTCTCTGTTTTTATAATCAGCATACGGATGTCAGACATGTCACAAAGAAAACAAGGAAGCTTACCCGCAAATAAGCCATGGGATAGTTAGATACCTTGGTTAAAACAGCCTTTTTATTTATGCACATTGAGAGTTAAACACCCAAAAATCAAATAGGCAAAACATTGAGGAGCGCCCTGGTGGTCAAGTGATTTGAGCGCATGCCACGTAATAGCAGTGTCCCTGGTTCAAATGTGGCCAGGGACCTATGCTGCAGGTCATCCCCCTCTCTCTCTCTCCGTTTCCTGTCAGCTTCTCTGCTAGTTAATATATAAATAGAGGCAAAAAAGCTCAAAAATAAATCTTTAAGTTTTAAATTAAGTTTCTGTAATTGTATTTATTTTATGGTGGTTGTTGCTCGTTTTAACTGCAGAGACGTTTTCCCATAAAACACGTTAAACTTTAATTAGTTGGCTATAAATTAAATCAATATTGTTTGTAATTTAACTTTAAAGTAGCAAAACAGACTTTTTTCCCCTTTTTTAAAGCATTAAACTGTGTGTGTGTGTGTGTGTGTGTGTGTGTGTGTGTGTGTGTTTGAAGTAGCCTGAGGTGTAGTCGCATCTGCTGTATGTAATGTAATGTCAGTATGGATAATAACTGGGAAGCATTGAGTGTGTGAGGATGTATATGGAGTGTGTGTGTGTGTGTGTGTGTGTGTGTGTGTGTGTGTGTGTGTGTGTGTGTGTGTGTGTGTGTGTGTGTGTGTGTGTGTGTGTGTGTGTGTGTGTGTGTGTGTGTGTGTATCAGAGGCGGGTCTGTGGGAGCGGAGCGAGGTTCTGGTGAGATGTCGTTATGAAAGCGAGTGAAACGGGCGGCGGGTGTGAGCCTATCGAGCGAATCGCTGGCTTGGCGCTGGCGCTGACCTTGGCCTCTGGAGCTAATGGACAATGGAGGGCAGCGGGCGTGCTCTCTGTGCATCTGCCAAACCTCCAACTGCCCTCCAAATCAACCCCCCCTGCCTTTTATGCTGATGCCAGTTTGCATCTTTGTCCAGTTAAAACAGCTTGAATTGAGTATCGTAGTGGTGAGGGCACAGGCGAGTGTCAAGTCAGGTCAGAGTTTAGGTCACAAATCGCTGCTGCTGTTGCTGCTGCTGCTGCTGCTGCTGCTGCTGCTGCTGCTGCCGCTTCTGCCGCCATGTTGGCTCAAACTGCAGCAGATATCAGTTTCCCCAACCCACCAAAAGCACGTTTGAAAAAAGAATAATTTCATTTATACTCGTTGAAACTCGTTGAGCATACGTTGCCTTTACATTCGGCCGTGCTCCGTTATACAATAAAACTTGTCGTTAACCCTCCTTTATAATTGGATTTCGATTGGCACCTTACAAAAAGGGAAATGATGGTTGTCATTGATCTTTGCTCGTATTGATTTGTCTGCATAACATGAAGCACCCAGTGTGTGATTGACCAGACTGTAGCTTGTGAGAGACTGACTACTGTAGAGAAGCTCCAGCACACTGTAACTAGGTGTGTGTGTGTGTGTGTGTGTGTGTGTGTGTGTGTGTGTGTGTGTGTGTGTGTGTGTGTGTGTGTGTGTGTGTGTGTGTGTGTGTGTGTGTGTGTGTGTGTGTGTGTGTGTGTGTGTTTCTGGGAAAAGCAGAAGTGTGTTAATGTGGCGCCCCCTGGCTTCGAATGAGTTGACAAAAAATGACTGTGGAGAAATTTGAATGTATTTTTAAATTGTGAAACATTTCATTTGGATTTTCTTTGTATTCTGGTGCATGATTGTGTGCACAGTTTAAGTTTAAAGCAGGCTTATATTCACAAAGGATTACATGCTCATTTGAGATTGGGTTGAACTTGTCGCTCTAAAGCAGCCGTCTCTTTAAAACAAAGTTTAAACATGACATGACAAACAGTCACATCAAAATGAACTGAGAAACAGGTTGCATGACTCCTCTCCAGTCTACTATAAATGCTGTTAGTTAGTGTTTTTACTACATTGCCTCCATCAGAGTGGAATATGAGATTGTTTCTAGTTATTTTAAATACAATCTTACTCATGAGACATCACAAAAATATCTAAAACAATCCAATAATTTGCAAAAAAATTATATTTAAAAAATTTTAACTAAAAAAATACAATATATTTACAGCAATAATGACTCTCCTGACCTTAGGAACAGCACCACATGTAATAATGTAGAGCTTCTAAGATGAATCAATCAGTCCATGGACTAGAAAACTAATCTGCAACTATTTTGATTATTGATTTTAGTCGTTTTAGTCGTTTTTTTAAGCTAAAATGCCAAATCTTGCCTGATTTCGTCTTCTCAAATGTGATGATTTAATGCTTTTCTTTGCCATAAATAACAGCAAACTGAATATTTTGGACTGACATAACATCTAAAAAAACATCCTGGGAATTTATATAACAGTCATTATCTGACATTTTATTCACAAATCGATTAATCGTGAAAATAAACAGCAGAATAATTAGTTAGTTGTAGCCTCATATTAATAATAACTGTCCATGATAGTATTTAGACATTAATTAACTGACTTAAAGTTGATGAAAACATTGTTGTGATTATGTAATATGTAAATACAGATATTAGATATATAGATGTAGAATAATTTCCCAACTAGCCAACTATAGATATGACTCTCTTTGAACTTTGAAGAAAAGACTTAATTAAAAACTTTATCTTTCATCACGTCATGCAGCATCAGTTTGGTCTTTTAGCAGTTAAAGCTTGTTGAGCACAATCGGATGAGGCGGATGCCGTCATCCATAGAGCCGCTGGATCAGGTTTTTTTTTTTTTTTTTCACGTTTGAAAGGGGATCCCGCAGCGAGGGCTGGGCTACAGGCATGGGTGGATGAGCGAGGGAGGCAGAGGGAGGGAGATACAGACGAATGGACAGAGGTTGCCTTTTCCTCTCTCTCTCTCTCCCTCTCTCTCTCTCTCTCTCTCTCTCTCTCTCTCTCTCTCTCTCTCTCTCTCGCTCTCTCTCTCTCTCTCTCTCTCTGAGTCTCTTTAGTCTCTTTTGTGATCTCCTGCTGTTCACCCTGTAGTACATTTCAGCATGAGCTTCAAGCAGAAACTGCAGCCTGTGAGTATTTCAGCCTTACTTAGGGGGGGGGGGGGGGTTCCCTGGCATCACGCTCAAACTCCTACCTTCCTTTTTTTTTTTAAAGCTCCACTTCCCTGCTGTGGTAAACTCCTAAACTCCTCTTTCCCCCGTCTTCATCTTCACCTCGCCCTCTTTGCTTTAACCATTTTAGCTGCACAGGTGAGCAACATGAGCATTATCCAGGTTATGTCATGTCACCTGAAATATATATATATATTAAATGCATATGAATTTGGACAACTTGTCACCAATGTTTTGCACATATTCTTCTAATAATTAGCTTTTGTAGCGTTTTGTTAATCAGGTTGCTCCTGTTTTAAGTTTACTGAAGTGTGTGTGTTTGTGTTGAGCTTGAAATAAGACAAGTTAAAGTTTAATGTCATGGTAAAGGAAGTACTGAATGGATCGAATACACACAAAAAAACCCAAAGAGAATTACATGAAATTAGTTAGAGGTGAAAGATTTTTGTAAGTAAAGATAAAAGTAGGATATTTCTCTTTATATAGGGAGAAAAAGCTACAATCCACCATCATGTCTGTGTTATTGTGATGATTTTTAGTATTTATGTTGATTTGTATTCATGCTTTCTTCTTTAAATACCACTTCCTCACACGTCGCTGTCTTTTTAGTGTAGAAAAAAGTATAATAAAGTATAAAACGTATAGCTGGTGAACTCTCACTGTGTTAATTATAAAGTCAGAGCAGTGACAGAGGGCTCGTTGCGTGCCAGTTGGTGATGGCGGTTGCTCTCTGCTCGTCATTATGGAACAGAGCTGCGGACAACATCAATAACTTAACATTTCTTGGATGAGTGAACCTTCGCTGGTCTGTTTACACTCTCATTACTGTGTTGTCTTTTCACATCTGTTCAGCTCGGCGTGAGTAGCTGCTGACACACGAGGATCCCCCGCAGGTTGTCATGTTAGAAGAATCAAGTCGAGCCTTTTTTTTGTGGCGTTTTTAAACAGATTTTTGGAGCAAAAGCTGAAGCCAACATCTCTTTGTCATTAAAGGTCAACACAAACCACTATCTAAGCTTTTTGGTTTTTCCTAGTTCATTGTTTTCCCTCTTTGGTCGTTTCCTTAGTAACCCCCTTTTTTTAATGCAGTGCTCTGTCTGCTTCACTTTGACTATTTATAGCATCTGTTCTCATTAAAGCTGGGAAAGTGGACAAAAACATATTTCTTAAATGTTTTCTTCCAAGAACTAAAAATCTTAATATACGACTCAGTACTAAACTCTCAACTTGTGGTTCCCCTGTGCTTTTTCTTTTTAATGTGAGTGTTTGCTTGTGGAGACACTGCGGCTACTCGTCATACAAGTTCAACTTCTTTTTGTCATGGTGACCGGGATCATAATTATGCAAACTAAAATGCAAACGTAGGGGCTAACCACTGCAAGGTTTGTCAGGTCATGGAAAGCAATGCACACTAGTGTTTGCTTAGTTTATGTGCATCGAAAAGAGACGATCTGCTTAAACCCTCCTGTTGTCCTCAGGTCAATTTTGACCCATGAGAACAACAGGCGTTAACTCAAAAATGAGGTATAGTTTCTTTAAATGAGGCCTATTGACCATAATGTCCAAAAATAAGTGTAAAACCTGTGGTAATAAGTTGGAATGAAGTTGGTTAAAAAGATCTAACGCAGAATTGGGTGATAATTTATACCTTATGCTTTATAAACCAGACCAGGTCAATTTTGACCCGAGGAGACAAAAGGTGTATTCAATCTTTATTTCAGACCCGATGGGTCCATAAAAACACACATACTACAAGAAACAAAAAGCATATCTAAAAGACATACAGACACCCTCTCCAGTGCCTCCAAAAACTAGAGAAATAACAGGTACTGCTCTTTATAATAATTTCATTTGTAGAGTGCTTCAGCCGCACTATAAAAGTAAACATACATTTCCTAAGAAGAGCGTCCAAGGTGGGAACATCGCTGTGCACAAACAACTGACTGGCACTCGTCCATCTAGGGAGCTTCAACGGGATTCGCAGTGCATCATTATATGCCCCCCGAAGTTTGTTAAATTTAGCCGTACTGTAACTGCACCACTAGTGGGCAGTATACAGTGGAGTACAATAGGCTTTAAACAAAGCAATTTTAACATTATCCGAACACATATAACATTTGCGTGCCAGCATATTTGCTTGTGCATACAATTTACAGTACTGTCGCTGTATATCATCATCATCATCATCATCATCATCATCATCATCATCATCATCATCATCACTCAGGTCATCCCTGATGATGTGACCAAGATATTTCACCTCGTCCACAACAGTCAGTGGATTCTCTGCCTTAGTCTTTATAATCATAACTACACTCTTTTTAGAGTTAAATTTGATATCAAACTGCTTTCCGTAGTCTGAGCAAACTCTAAGAAGTTGCTGCAGACCAACAGAATATGGAGACATGATGAGACATTAGGTGATTCATCAGCTTTTCTCCCACCATAGTCAGTCCTACACCCTTTAAGCCTTTTAGAGAGCTCATCCATATACAAACTAAACCATATAGGTGACAGAATCCCACCCTGTCTAATCCCCCAAATAAGGAGCGACCCCTCTCTCTCGTAATTTTGCAAACAATTTCCCATGATTCATGCGATCAAAGGCCTTAGAGGCATCTAGGAAGCACATAAACATGGTAGAGTTTAGTTTTCTATATCTACTGACAGCCTTTTTCATAGCAATGTGAAGACAACAGGAGTGTTTAAAAAAAAAAAGCATTTTTACACAACAATAACAGTATCGTGTGCTGACCTCACATACCTCCTCTTATAATGAGAATTAACTAAAATCACTCACTGCATGGGGCCCAATCGATGCAAGCACTTATTCTGGTACACAATTGAGCAGACCACTAGCAGGAGGGGTCACGTGGTCGACACTAAATGGGATCACATGGTACAACAGAGGCAGGTGAAGCTTTAGTGTGCTCTTTTAAAAGGACAGCTAGTGCGTTGACTTAGTGCAGAGAGGAGAGACCCAGACAGGTTTGTCTGCGCTGATTTTAGTAGCTTTAGTAGCTTTCTGTGATTGTTTTCCAACCAAACCTGCACAGAAGTGATGCAGGAGAGGAGATGGCCTTTGCAAAACAGAAAACAGGCAGGTAGGGCTGCGGAGGGCTTGGAGGAGCCTCTTCCTCTACTGCTGCAGGATGAGAACCTGGACATGGAGGCTCTCATAGTCGTACTGGTCAGTTGGTCAGTGGGATCTTAAAACTCATCACTTCAGTCACTCAGTTACTGTTTTGTGTTGGTCGGCCTGTTCATGCTGGACTGATGGTAACACTGGATGGGGGATTTGTGTTCTGGTGTTTTTGTCACTCTGAAGAGGCTGGAGTTGTTTCTGTCTTTTTGCATCTTTAAACATTCAGCATATATCGAAACTGAAGGTGTTCCTCTGATGTATTTTAAAGGGCTGTGAGCTTTTTCTCCTGCTAAACCTGGTGAGAATCTTCTCAGGGAAGTTGTTATTTGCCTTTTGGTGCACATCATTACACATTAAACATGATTGGATGTGGCAAAAGTGTCAAGGCACAAACAAGCGTGTGTGTGTGTATGTGTGTGTGTGTGTGTGTGTGTGTGCAGCAACCTTTAATCCATGCATACATATCCCCCCCTGCCTGAATTAACAGATGTGAATATTTTTAAAGTGTTAATCAGGTTATTTTTGTTTCTTCACTTGTGTTGATAGATAGATATGTTATTTTGTGAAGAGCACCTTAATTTTTCGTGGTAATTGTGAAAATTGTATGAGGTGTTAGTTTCAAAGCTGTGGTTAAATTCTGCTGGACGATTATTATTATAAAGCGGCAACAAGGAGTAGTTTAAAATGAGTCCAGCACTAAGCGAGAGTGCTTCAGTCTACAGCCAACAAAACGGCCTGTAATGTAATCAGAAGGGGCACCATCAATGTGCGTCCAATAAAAAGCGTTCATTTTGCCAGTGCAAGTGCAAGGAGGAAAGAAAAAAGGACCATATAGAGAAATAAAACGTTTTTCTTTACGTTTTGTTTGATCTGTCTCATTCTGAAATATTGCAAGAGTTGGAAATCAGCTAATATTCAGCCGCAGGAAAAGGTTTTATATAACACTTAGCTACACTTTCTGTTCTCCAACACAACAGACTCCTCCCAGCACTCCTCTCTTTACTCTGTCACAGCTGAATATTTAGCTGATATCAAAGTCTTGCGAGCTTTCAGAATGAGTCTTCTCGTCACTTAGGCACAAAACGATGGGAAAATAAGTTTCTCTTTAAGGAGCACCATGTAATGCCTGTAATGTGCTGATAGTTGTTTTTTATCTTTGCCCCAACATCAGTTTCCATGAGAGATGAGAAATAAGAGAGTAGAGTTGTGTATAAGAAATTGGCTTCCTGTATACATTCAAATTGAAAGTAGCTGGTAAATCCTGTGCAGCGTATAAAATTAAACTTTGATTAATTAAATCTGCTGGAAAATGAAAAGTGCTAAAAAAAAATTAAACCTGGTCATAAAAGTTGTATTTAGTTGATGATCATTTGTTTCATAAATACATGATGATGTACAGGCTATAAATTATTAAGCCTGGTAATGTTTGCTTAATTTAGCCACGATCACTATCTGTGTTCTCATTTCATTAAAGATAAATCAACTAATCAACAACAAACCTCCCAGAAAGTGACTTATTTCCATCCTAAAAGTAGAGTTATAAATCCTTCTATCTGCATTTTATCTCCATTATTAATAATATCTTCTCCATCCTGCTGCTCCCCCTCTGTCTCCACAGGTGTTGTCTCTTGGTGCTGACGTGCTGCCAGAGTACAAGCTGCAGGCCCCACGTATCCACAGATGGACCATCCTTCACTACAGCCCCTTCAAGGCGGTATGGGACTGGGTCATCCTGCTGCTGGTCATCTACACGGCCATCTTCACACCGTACTCGGCCGCTTTCCTTCTCAACGAGGTGGAGGAAGACCTGAGGAGAACTTGCGGCTACACCTGCAACCCCCTCAACGTGGTGGACCTGGTGGTGGACGTCATGTTCATCGTGGACATCCTGATCAACTTCAGGACCACCTACGTCAACCACAACGATGAGGTTGTCAGCCACCCGGGACGCATCGCACAGCACTACTTCAAGGGCTGGTTCCTCATCGACATTGTGGCCGCCATTCCCTTCGATCTGCTCATATTCCGCTCCGGGTCCGAGGAGGTGAGAAAGAAAGAAGGGGAGAGGGTCGATGTCAGTGGCTTCGTAACACCAAAGCATCAATTATGCTGTACCCATGTGTTGTCTGACAAAGCTAAATAGACTTTTCAATGGACCAAATGGGGCTTTGCATGAAACTAATAACATTATTTTACTGGTTTATCAGTATTTTTGAGCATTTTAGTCCTTTATAATAGATATGGGAGATATAAAAGGAAATGAAGGAGCAAGAAATGCAACAACGGTCTCTAGCTGCATCAGATTTGAGTTTTAAAAAAAAAGGTCTGTTGAGTATTTGGCAGGTTAGGGGTGTTATCAGTGGACCAAACCAAGGCTCTCTCCTCTTTTGTGAAGGAGACATGATTTAAATAATATACAGTAGGACATCTATATTAAACAAAGTTTCAAAGCTTGAGGTGAACGTCCAGACCAGGGGCCCATTCTGCAGGTTATTGACATCTCTGCCAGTTACTATCTAAATAAAGACAAAAAAATACCAAAATAAATCTTTTAAAAAGCTCTTTTCAACCAGCTCTGAATGCTTCGTTTGCAAAGTTACCTCTACTTCCCCTGACGTCAGATCTGATTTGCATGTGCCCACAAATGTCCGCCTGTTTCAAAGTCTTTGTTGCTGTGGTGGTTTCACAGGTAGTTTGTGTATTATGGACTCCAACATGTACAGATGTATTTGAGCATCTGACATTTGGAGTACAGAATGGGAAAAAGAACTGAAATCTGATTACTATAAATCTTGCAAAAATAATCCAGTAAAGCCCCAAAAAAATATAGACCTGAAAATGTGTATATGCCCTTTAACTAGCCTCTGTTCCCAGAGCTTTAGTAATCTACATTTTTCTTTGTTTTTTTATGTTTTAATGTTTCATAAAGTGTCTTTTGTTCTTTTGGGTTTAACAGCAGTCCAGTTGAGTATCATGGGACTTGTTCAATCCTGAGTTTATACTTATAAAATTGACGAGGTGTTCAAATTTTACCATGCAGTAAAATTACAGTACAACAGCAGATTATAAAAAAGCAAAGTTAATGAACATGTTTCAGCTTTTCAGAAAGACAGATGGAAGAATCTCTCCATTTGAGCAACCCTACAAATGCTATAGAAGCAGAAGCTAGTGAGGAAAAGTAGGGGAGGTCTCAGCTCTGAATCATCCTTAAAATATTTCAAGTAGAGCAACAGATGGCTGAGACACGTTACTTTAATGTCAATATAGACAAATACACCAATCTTAGCTTTTATAGGTTTTGCGTATTAGTTGCAGGCCGGGAAAACGAGGCAGCCTTTACTGTAAATGTTGACTATTTCCCCCCTAAAATCACCCACTGATTTATACATTGTGTATAAACCAGATGTGTGTATGTGTACATGTAGTCTGAAATGTATACAACAGACATTTTAAGCACAGGTGTTACCAATAACATTAATGATCTGTCATGTTCAAGTTCATATATCATTAATTTTATTCTTTACATGTGTGCTTTTATTGCTTTAACATGTCAAAATGTCAATATTGGGTCAACTTTATTGCTTGATTATAAGTTTTGATGTCGCAAGATGATATTTTATGTCACTGTAGGCTGTTAATGGCAGGTTGTGTTGCCTTTTTTTGGTTAAAAATTTGATTTAAATCTCAACACACACAGTGGTTAAAAGTCTGTATCGCTGTTTTCAGCCTTTTAAAATTGGATTAAAGTTGGCAGATCTCACTAATATGAAGTCTTCCTCTCTCCGCCAGCCACAGACCACCACTCTGATTGGATTACTGAAAACAGCCAGACTCCTGAGGTTGGTGCGAGTAGCCAGGAAGCTGGACCGTTACTCAGAATACGGAGCCGCCGTCCTTTTCCTCCTCATGTGCACCTTTGCGCTCATCGCTCATTGGCTCGCCTGCATCTGGTACGCCATCGGCAACGTGGAGCGCACCAGCTCCGCCCGCCTCGGATCCCTGAAGATCGGCTGGCTGGACAACCTGGCTGAACAGATTGGTAAACAGTTCAATGACAGCGACGCAGCCTCGGGTCCCTCCATCAAGGACAAGTACGTTACAGCTCTGTACTTCACCTTCAGCAGCCTGACCAGCGTTGGCTTCGGGAACGTCTCCCCCAACACCAACCCAGAGAAGATCTTCTCCATCTGTGTCATGCTCATTGGCTGTGAGTAGAGTTGAATCAGAGCATGTGATGAGCGATCAATCATCATGTAATCAATCAGAGCAACATGTAGAGATTCAACATTGATTCTTGACCTTATGTACTTTTTTGTCTCTACGAATTAGACCTGACTGCCATAACAAATAGATACCATACAGTTTTAAAGGGGCTATAGTTTTATGTGAATTTGTGAGTATATCTAAAAAAGACTTGATAAAGAAGAGTGAAAACCTATAGATAAAAATATGGACGTGTTTATGTGTTTTGAAGCCTCGAGTTTAGCAATTTGACCGATGCCATCTTTGATTTTTGGAGCCTACAACCCATGCATGTATTCAATCATACGATGTCTGTCTTAAAATGAGAAATTAACTTTTTACAGCTTAGTTAAATGATTAATCAGTTATCAGATCATCAGTATGAATTATTTAATAAAATACCCAAACTACTTTACATTACTCATACTCATACATTATCTATGTGAATTTCATCCAACAACTTTGCATTTAAATGATAATTTTTTAAAGGAATCGATTTTACAGAAGTGGAGGACAGTGGACAATTGTTTAAAATACCTCAATTTGTTCTAATTGCATGCAGTTAGCTGTTCTGAAAGAGTATACTATTGCTTTTTAACTCTCCACATGGCACCACCTTCTCCAACATACACAGTATTTCTCTCGTCTGTCCCGTGCAGCTCTGATGTACGCCAGCATATTTGGGAACGTGTCGGCCATCATTCAGAGATTGTACTCAGGAACGGCTCGATACCACACTCAGATGCTGCGGGTCAAAGAGTTCATCCGTTTCCACCAGATCCCAGGAGGCCTTAGACAGCGGCTGGAGGAGTACTTCCAACACGCCTGGTCCTACACCAACGGCATCGACATGAACGCCGTGAGTCACGTAGACGTTACTACAGAAACACAGTAGTTCACTACAGGAAAGGACATGAAGGTTAAGGTTAGGGTTAGGGTCAGAAGTTTGCTGTGTATGCGGGGGTATAGCTCAGTGGTAGAGCATTTGACTGCAGATCAAGAGGTCCCCAGTTCAAATCTGGGTGCCCCCTGCCCAAATATGGTCCTTTTATCTACTTAATCCCAAACCACAACTGCTCTTCTGGGCTACTGAGCTGGGAGAAATAGTGGAAACAGATGGCAATGCACATTTAACATCTAAATAAAATCCTCAAACCTGCTGACGTATCAAGAGCAGACATCTCCTTATTTGTACATGAATTATTACCACAGATGCTGTTGAATTACATAAATATTTGTCGAACTTTTCTCAAAATATCCAGGCACCAAAGTGGACAGCTAAAATAAACAGCCCTAAATAAATTGTACCATACACCAGCATGTAATAGCACACTTGCTTTTCTCCCTGTTATTGTCATATTTTGCTGCATTGCCTTTGATATTCACCTAATTTAACACAGATTTCAGGATTCATACGGGTTTCTTTATGGATCAAATAAAACATCACTAGTGTGACATTCTGTAGGGGGTATAGCTCAGTGGTAGAGCATTTGACTGCAGATCAAGAGGTCCCCAGTTCAAATCTGGGTGCCCCCTTCTCTTTTAAACAAAAACAAGTGCTTCCAGTTGAGCCATTAAAAAGGTGGAGACCCAGTTTTTAGCGACGAAGTGCGTCATATCGCTGCTTGAGCTCAGGCTGCACAGACAGAGAACAGCATTAGCGCCTGCCAATTCAATGTGAGACTAGATAATCACTTGGAGCCGCTGTCATTTGTGTCCCGCCTGAATCAATCTGACACGTTGCTTTCCTTCTCTCACCCCTCAGTTTCTTTTTTTTTTACACACCCCTCAGATTCATTTAGCACTTTTGGATCATTTAGTTTTAAAGCAGGAGGATAAATTAAAAAAATTAATTAACACTGAGAGTTATTTGGATTCATCTAACACCCCCTCGCTCGTGTTGCCCTGCAGGTTTTAAAGGGTTTCCCTGAGTGTCTGCAGGCTGACATCTGCCTCCATTTGAACCGCACCCTGCTGCAGAACTGCAAAGCCTTTCGAGGCGCCAATAAAGGGTGCCTGCGGGCTCTGGGGATGCGATTCAGGACCACCCACGCTCCGCCAGGTGACACTCTGGTCCACAGCGGGGACATTCTCACCGCCCTCTACTTCATTTCCAGAGGCTCGATAGAGATCCTCAGGGAAGACGTGGTGGTGGCCATATTAGGTGAGATTATATTCATTATCATCATTTAGTCAGTGGATGAATCAACATATTATTTCTGTCTTAAATTAGAATAATAATGACTAACAACACTCAGAATTAACCATTTTATACTCTCTTTATTTGTGATCTGCAACCAGGGGAGCCATAAGGGGGTGAAAAGTTAGGACCCATGACTGACAAGGGCCCTAAAGAAATATTACAACATTTTTTTATCAACATATCATCATTAATAGACATTAATTGAATATTTCATTTACAATTAAACTAACGCTTTATATTTGTATGCAGACTGTTGCATGCATGTCTACACAGTGTTATATCATCACAGCTCAATGTCAGTAGATATCGTACAGTTAGTATTGGACTACAAGAGAGTTGCAAGCTGTCACAGATAGAGGTGTGGTTACAAAAAAAATATGCATGGTTGGTTTGACCTGTGTGTGGAGGTGGAGCCCAATGTGATATATTTTCATGGGTCCCAAAATCCCTGGTGGCGCCCCTGTCCATAACCACAAAAACATACATATACACATATACAAAAACATCATTATAAGAGGTTAAATTGATTGATACATAAATATAATACATATTTCAGAATTAGTTTGAGATTGTTTTCTTTTTTTTTACTCTTTTTGTTTATCATCTACTCTCTCATCTCTTTCCCTGCAAAGCCGCAACTCACACTGCCTGCTGTACACTGTACACACGCACAAACACACACACACACATTTCTCTGTGTGTGGCGTTGTGTTTTCTTGCCAGAGGTGTTTGGGCACAGCTCCACTTTCATTTCACAGCAGCATTGATCACCAATAAGTCCGGTGCTGGGATCCGGGCCGCCTAGGTCATCTCTCTTTTTACAGACGTGTTCGCGGTGACGATTAATTAATTTTTGTTGAGCAGCGTTTTACTGTTGACGATCAGCGTCACTTTACTGTTTCTACTTTTCATTCGTTTCAATCAGACTCATCCCGTCAGAAAGTCGCCAGTGAATTCTTTCCACTACTGCTCACTCAGATGTGTATTGAATAACTGTAACGCTCGTCCCATGATCTTATCTTCCTGCGGTTTCTCTTTAGGAAAGAACGACATATTTGGCGAACCCATCAGTCTGTACGGCAGACCGGGGAAATCCAGCGCTGACGTCAGGGCTTTGACCTACTGCGATCTTCACAAGATCCTGAGGGACGACCTGCTGGAAGTGCTCGACATGTATCCCGACTTTGCCGAAATGTTTTGGAACAATCTGGAGATCACGTTCAACCTGAGAGATGTGAGTGCCACCAGAGGGGAAGTTATACGTTGTATTTTAAAACATAGTAACATCTGTGCTCTGTTTATTTTAAGGCCTAAAAAAACTGTTTTCTAACTTCATGAATTCATTGAAGACATTAATTTAATTAGGTAAATGTGAGCATGTCCTTCATGCATCAGAAACTAGAAGCTCCTCTTCTTAAAGCATGAAATATTTGCACAGTCTTTTTTTAGATGTTTTGCTTTGATTTGCTGCTTTGATATGCAATCTTTTCCTTCCCCTCTTTTACTGACATATAACAACCTTCATAGGACATAACTGTCTTTACTAGGCAGGCAAGGCAGCTTTATTTATATAGTACATTTCATACACAGGGGCAACTCAATGTGCTTTACATAAAAACTAAATATCAGATGATTTAACAGTAAGAATTGGAAACTAGCCGGAGCTACAGATTAATGCATTTAAAGGCTTATCAGATGCCAAAATGTAGCACAGAGGACAGGATTTTATAACTCTATAACTCTAACAGATTTATCTTTCATTGCAAGGTAAACAGCAGAAAAGCAGATTTCTCATTGCAAATAAATCTACCAGAGAAAAGTGCTTGTATTTATGTGATTGGCAACCCTCCACTGCATCAGTGCACTGCCCACATTCAAATGAATGTGAGGGCTGCGTTTTATCATGCAGAGCTGATCTCGGTTAACAGACGCCACGGGGGGCAGCTTTCATTTGCTTAAATGCTGAAATGAAAAAATATACCATCACTAGGTCAAATCTACTGAGACAATTAAGTAAGTAAATAAAGTTTAAGGTTTATTTATGTTGTGTTTTTGACGGACATTCGTCTCAAAGTGCTTTTAATAGGAAAGAAGCAACATACAAAATGAAAGAAATCCTATAACAATCAACACAATGCACACATAAAAATCAATATTCATATGTAATAATAACAATTATTATTAATAATAGTAACGTCTGTCTAGCTGTTTTTTTAAAAATGGATCACTTCGTTGATGTACCTGCCATCTCTGGGCCTATTGTTTGTATATTAGAGTTTTCATTATTATTATTGTGGATGCCTGACAGCTGCAGTGTAGATTGTGTTATCAGCTCCTCACAATCAAAGACAGGCATTTATTTCTAAACTCACCATTATACCAAAATTAAAGTGTATTATTATTTTTTTTAATAATCAAAACTATATATTTGTGAGCTCTTTTTAAAGGTTTACTTCTTCAGAAGGTGTAAAGAGTATTTTTCATAATTCAAAATTGTTTTTGTTTAAAAAAGGAGCAGAGAGAAATATATATACTTATAAATTCCTACTCCTTTCTCACCACTCCTCCTTTAATTCATGTATCATTTCCCAAAATGTATTTACAACCCAAATATTAACCCGGTGTCAAAAAATAAGAAATAAAAAAACAACCCATTAACACAACCAATCATCATCCATATACCCCATATAAATATTAGTATAAAAGTATAAAAAGCGTAGAATATAAGTATTGAATAATGTCAGATTTATCAGTTAATAATTATTCAGGTAGAAATCCTTCATAAAAGCCGTTGGCACCAGTTTCTCCACCAACAGCCTTAATGATGCATGAAACATCACAGACTTATAATACATAATGGTGCTAGACAGCCAATAATGCACATTTCCTTTTAGCATCAGTTCAGGTTTGTATTTCTGAATCACTGAAGCTGATTTGTATCAGGCAGATAGAGTAAACCAGACAACCCCGGGCAGAGACTCTGAATGTGGCTACCGCAGGACGAGGCACCGGAGAGGCTCCCTGCGTCGCCGCAACCGCCCAGGTGAGAGAGAGAGGAAGTGGATCAGAATGTTAATATTTCCATATGATTCCGTTAGATGTATAATCTCTTTATTTCTCTTTTTCTGGCTGCCCCGACGACGCAGACGGCATGGACCGTGACGACTCTTACCCCGATCAGCCCTGTCCGATGGGGAACCACCACCAGGACACGACAGGGGGATCGAACTGGGAAGACCTCTGCAGCAGCGCTAGTATCGGTTCACAGTCTAGTGACGATGAGATGAAGCCCATAGGACACAGTAAAGGGGAGCTGTACCCTCCAGGAGGAGACACCAGAGACTATCCTCCAGCAGTGGTCAACATCCTGCCTCCCAGTGGACCCTCAGCTGGGATGGGACCTCCTGTGGACCTCGGAGGCCCACCGTACCCAGGTAAAGACTCTAACCACCAGTCTTTTCCTGCCAAATAAGGCTCACAAAGTCACAGTTTTTACATCAGCTGTTACCATGTTTTTCCAGGTGAATTACAGACTAAATGAAACAAGAGATAATTTAACATAATCCCAAATCTTCATTGGAAATTTGTGCCATAATTTCATATATAAGTAATGTAATAAGTAATATAAGTTATATCTTTTTATCGATTTTATTCATCTGTTTCTTTTGTCTTTTAATCTCTTTTTTAACCTAGTTTTTAGTCTTTAGTCTTCTTTTATTTTATTTTACAGTTTTTTTCTTTTTAACTTAATTTTTAAACTTTTAAAAACCTCTTATTTTTATTTATTTTCAAATTGTTTATCATTTACTTTTGCATTGGTCTTAGTTTTTTCTTTTTCTTGTTCTTTTTTCATTGTAATTTGTTCTCTGTTTTTGTTCTTTTATCGTCTTTATTCCTTTTTCTTTATGTCATCTTTGATCTACACTATTATCAGCTTCTCAATCAATTGTGACGCACTTTGAAGGTTCACAAAGTCACAGTTTTTACTCCGCAGGCAACATCAACTGTTACCAACTTTTTCCAGATGGATTAGACACAAAATCTCTTTTAACAAGAAACAAGAGATAATTTAACATATCTTCAAACCTTCACTGGAAATGTGTTGGAACCATGACGTCATATATACTCAATCTGAAGAGACAGAGGATTTAAATAAGGACGAAGTGTTTACTAAACAAATCATCTTTGTTACATAGTGAGATGTGAGGTCTGATTAGTGATGGTGGTGTGAAGTTAAGTCCAGAGTCCAAGTTTATATTATTATACTATATATATATTTATATGTATCATGATCGATCCAAACAAAAACTGAATATTTATCTAATCTAACCTGAAAATTAAACCAAAATATGTTTAAGTAAAGTTTATATTGTTATGCAGAGAGTAACATTTGTTCATTTATTGCATCAGTAAGTGAGGCTGTACTGATTATTATCAACTATAAATATGATTTAGACTTACAAGTTGTACTACAAGATAGTAGTGAAAGTAAAATATTCACAAAATATGTGATTAAAATAAAACTAAATTGGAATAAAAATGGGAAAAGATAACAGAAATCCCTACCGTGAATTATTTCTTGTGGTCAGTTTCTCTTGCCTACATATTGCATGATTTTCTTGCATGATTATTAGTATTTCAAGGCAATTTTTCTGCTTCATATTCATTTTCAGCGGCCGCACCTATCAGCATGTCAGGCCTGTACGGCTACTGGCCGGACCGCAGAACCAGCCAGTTCTCCGACAGCCAGAGACGAGCGTCCTCAGTCAGGGCCACCTTCCACCCTCCTCCCTGCGCCGAGGACCGGCCCAGCGAACTGGAATCCAGACTGGAGCTGCTGCAGTCCCAGTTAAACCGGTGAGCAATGTACTGGAGACAGAAAAGTGATAGGGGGCACCTGGATTTGAACCTGGGACCTCTTGATCTGCAGTCAAATGCTCTACCACTGAGCTATACCCCCTACTGTCTCATTTGATTTGGGTGTCGCCTTTCATTCATTCACTATTTACCTACGTTCTAGCTTCTATTGTATAAGCGAGCTCTCTCCTGCCTCTCCTGCTGTGTTTGCATATCAATTCCCAGCTGGTCGCTCCCACGGTGTGTGAACGTAGTGTTGCATGTGTATCGAAAAGAGGGAGGAGAAAGAAAAGGAGGAGAGGATGGAAAGACAAATAAAGATAAGGAAGCGGATGATGCAGAAAAATGTAGAAAAAAGCTCTCTAAATGATTCATGTGTGCTGCGTTATAGCTGCCTGTCTGTTAATGTGTGTATAAAAGAGCGAGAGAGAAGCCTAGTGGACATATTGGAAAAGGCAGATTGCTTTCTATAAAAAGATGAAGCAGCTTTCCACCCAGCAACAAAACTGTGTGGTTTATGTTACTGATGATGCCGATAAAATCCTGATGTCATTTTTGCTTTTTCGTCTTCCAGGCTGGAGACACGAATGACAGCAGACATCAACGTGATCCTGCAGCTCCTCCAGAGGCAGATGGCCCCGGTGCCTCCCGCCTACAGCGCCGTGTCACCCAGCCCTCACCCGCCTCACCCCACCGCCCTGTACAGCACGGGAGCGCCCACAATCCACACCGTCCCTCCGATCCAGCCGGTACAGATCGACAGCACTGCCTCACTGCTACAGGTGTTTGTTGCATCACATCTCCCTCCTCTCAGCCTTATGGGACTAATTTAGGTCTAATTTAGACTCATAATTACTCTATACCGCAAACTTCTGAACAACAAATATATTCCACAGTCATAAATGCATCATCAGTCATTAATACATGTTTCCATTAATCCTTAATGAAGCTGTCAGAGATATACTATATTACACTATATTATGGTCCAGGAAAAATTAAGAATAAAAAAACATGTTTGAATGTTGATTTTTAAATTTTTTTAATAAATATGGGCTAAATTTGTACATTTGCATGCACAAAAATGTGTGACAGCTGCACAAAAATTAAGAAAGTCATACATTTTATGTCCATTTTTGTATATTCTGGATCACATTATGAAAAGTTTGACTAAAAAGAAATATGTATAGTGTTTTTACAGCTTTCAAATGTAATAATCTGGAGCAGTATTTAAGGGTTAAGGCTTTTATTTGTAAATGAAATACTTGTGCACACATTGCAGGAAGTATTCAGCCCTCCTGATATTGTAAATCAAACGGAGTCACTTTTAGTGGAAACTTTCATATTTACTTACTAAAATGTAGCTTAGCAATTTCATAAGGGAACAGTTTGACATTCAGGGAAATACACTTATTCTCTTTCAGGATTATAGATGAGATCAATACTGCTCTCATGTCTGTGTGATAAATATATAAATATATATGACAGATGATGAGCTTAATTTAGCACAAAGATAACGGCCGGTCTGCTTCTGTCCAGAGGCAACAAAATACACTCAGGCGCACTAATTAACATGTTATGCAATGTTTGTTTACTCTTGTATTAAGAACTGGACTATATCTTGGTCAAATAGTGCAATGCTTACTTTTACACTTTATTTTGTGCAGATTAAACAAATGACAGATGATGTGTAAATAATGAGGTTTAGCGTAGCTGCCAGGTGGATTTTGTGACCTTTGAACGGAGCCAGATTAGGCTTAGTTGCAGTTTGTATACCTACTGTACAGATATAAAAGTGGCATCATTCTTCTTATGTACATTTATGTATTTTATTTAATTACTTTATTTGTCAGGGACAGTGCATATTAATAAACATTTCTCTAAATATGCCAGTATTAGCCCAAAGGCTTAGTTTTCACCTGTTGTCCAGGTGGGAGTTAGCAGCCTAAAAGACAAGAAACACATTTAAAACAGTGTTTGTCAGTTATAATAAACATAAAACTCAGAGTGACACAATAAAAGTGGAGTAAACTTTGACTGAACAAACATTTAGAGAACAGCTTCACAAGAGCAGACATAAGCACATAGAACAAATGTGAGCAAAGACAGACGTAAGCATAACAGATATGAGCAAAATCTGCAGTGAGACAGTGTTTCTCCAAAAATGACTCCTTCAAACACAAAGGTTGGAGTAGTTGTGATTCATCAGATACATCAAAGTCCCAACATAAACCTTCTTTCTCTCTCTTTATCTCTCTCCTTCAGAGTCCAGACTCTGATTTCAAGCACAAATCCAAGGACTCCCTGTCCAGCGGGATCCACCTCACTGTGGCCTCCGACGACACCATGTCCATGTCGCCGGAGTCCGACCCAAGTCATCGACCCTCAGTGGACCTCATGGCTCCTCCTCAACTGTCGTGCTCAGGGGCCCAAGAGCTTCCTGGACTGCTATGCGGCAGCCAGCGCTACCCCTCCCTCCCTGAACACCTGGAGACCTCCACAGAGGCGCAGGAGATCCAGAGGCACGTCTCAGACCCCGTCCTGCCGGGCAGCTAGAACAGCTGTCACCACCACCACCACCACCCAAAAACCTGGTCTTTACAACAGGACAGCCATACGTTCCCCATTTTGTAACTTTACCTACCTTAAAATCTCCTCTGTCCTGTTCAGATGCTGCTGTAGAGTGCGGGTCACCTCGCACTTCCACGTCACAGGAGGTCCCCAGCACCTCCTGTTTCTTACTATAGACTCAACGGCGCCCCCACAGGCTGCTGTGGTTTTGTGCTCCAGGGTCCCCTCATCCCCCCCAGGTCCTGTGCAATGAAGAGATTACTCCCACCCAGTTGGGAGGGAAAACAGTGAAAAATAAAAGAGTTGACAGCAAGCACACATACACTTATTGTGGTGCGTTCGCTGCATCTGAAAGCTCCGTAAACTGCAGACTCGATGGACAACTAATACGTTTCACGTGTGAAGAATTATCTGCATTCACGTTGTATAAGAATTGCACATTTAGACTTGAGCGTAGAAAAAAAATGTAATCATTTCTTTGTAACTAAAATTATTTTCATAATATTAGAGATGTATCGGCTACATTAAAAAAGGGGGCCGTACTTCTAGTGAATATAATAACTACGAGTGTATAAAGTTATAGAGTCACTGTTGTTTTTTTGGTGTAAGCTGAAAAAAATATCAAGAGGCGTTTATGGCACACTGTGAAGGATGCAAAGCAGTGTTGGAAAACGGGAAGCGGTGTGTAATGTTTCATCTCATATTTCTGACATTTTGACATGAATCAGCGTTACTCAGTAAACGTGTCATCGGATCACGATAAAGGTAATTCAAACGTGCACAATCAAGCAGAGCAGGAGAACGTTTCTTGTACATTTAGCTCTTTATGGTTTTGTTTTGATCATGGCTGCTTTGCTTGGTCCCCCCCCGCCCCGCCCCCTCCATGTATAAATGTGTCTGTTCATCTGTGCTCTGTCATCTGTCTGTTAAAGTATCACCATCACATACTGTCATAATTTACCTGGATGTGTTTAATTGCCAACGTTAGAGGACTTCACTGTCCTGAATACGTACAAAGAGGGAAAAACTGCCGGATGTTGTTTTTAAAGTCAGCTGAGTGACAAAGTGAAGCGGACGGTAACTGTCAATCACACACGTCGTCATCTAAAGGCGTCCTTTGATAAAGATGATTTTACAGTTACAGCCACGAGGTGAATGTAATTACTTTTTAAAGCATTTATAATTCTGTATAATGTTTCTTGAAGCACAAATTACTGTTATTTATCTTTTTTTTTTTTTTTAGATTAAAGACACACAGCGGAGATACACTGAGAATCAAATTGCTTTTATTTCTAAAACCTGTAATGTGATGACAAACTCTCTGACTGTATATAAATGTGGACGACGTGTCTTCACTTCCTGCTGCTATGCAAAATTGAAGCCAAAATATCCCTTTTCTTGGAGCGGCCATGTTGTTTGTGTGACATCATTTGGAGCCAGAGTCAGACGTCAAACCCTCTTTTTATATCTTAACATAAAAAATTAAGAACAAACTTATTTGAACAATGAGCACTTGAACAATCAACAGCATAATAACGACCTAAAATGACCTGAAATGATAAATAAAAAATGTATTTGATGTGTACTTTCATTTTTTGTAACTTTGGCTCATGTCCCATCCTCTAACATTGACATATACTGCAGCTGGCCACCAGGGGGCGATCGATTTTGGCTTCACTTTTGGGAAACTGTCATGATGTCCATATTTATATACAGTGAATGCTATAAACTGCAACAATGAGCCTTTAAGAAAAAAAGGAAACTTGATTGTTAAATAGTTAAATATGCTCAAACTGTAAAGGGAACAGAGAACTTACATTGCAGTCTTTAAAGGGAACATAACGGGCTTTTTGTGATGTTGATGATCCAAAACTTGAGGTGAAAGTGTAAAACTACAAGTCAAAAGCCCTCCACTCCAGAGCTTTATCCTGCATGGATATGCAAAGTTATCTCTACTTCCCAATCAAACTGATGTCAGATCATTTGCACATGCCCACAAACGCCTGTCTGTTCTTTAGTCTTTGTTGTTAACTCCACTCACATATTTCAGAGCAGATTTGGGCTCAAACATGCACAGATGTACATTTTAGAAGTTTATATTCCAAGTAATCAGACTACTGTTGTTAGGTTACGTAGCTGCTGGAGCTGGGGCTTCCAGGATCCAACCAATCAGAACTCATGGGCTTCATAAAGAGTCAGTATCAGATAAATAAGGAGCTTTTTTAAAACTGTAAAGCATGCAAATATATCCCAATAGAGCCCCAGAATAAAAAATATAGGCCTGGAAATGTGCATGATACACCCCTTTAATTTAGTAAACCTGTATGAGTGTGTGTGTGTGTGTGTGTGTGCGTGTGTGTGTGTGTGTGCGTGTGTGTGTGTGTGTGTGTGTGTGTGGTCATAGGCTACTGCTGTCTCTGCTGTCTGGGACACATTTCAGACTAAAGACCAGTTAATTGGTGACAGCGTGTCCAATTAAGAAGACAATCTGTGTCCCTAATTGGTAAGTGGTTAAAGTCAGGCTTAGGATACGTTTCTAGGAAATGAATGTAAGTATGTTATGTCCCTAAAAGTGACCACGGACAGCATGTGTGTGTGTGTATTTGTGATCATGGATTAATTAGGTTGCGTTCAGTGACAGATATGCAGCGTTAGATCAAGACAGGCGGGGTGTGAAACTTTAAAAAGCTGCTGAACAATTACTCTCAATCCCATATGGAGGACGCTTCACATGCTTCATCATCCACTTAAGATAGAGAAGCATCATGGTTGACGTCTAAACAGGAACATTTACCCAGTTACTGTATAATTTTATGGTAAATCTACTTCATTATATTTCAGAGGGAATTATTGTACCGCCTACTCAACCACATTTATTTAGCAGGTACAGTTAAAAGCTTTGAAGTATGTTTTTTTTTATAATACTGAGCACATGACAATACATACAATTAACCAACGGGAGATTATACTTAATTAGCTCCACCTTGACCTGCTTCAACATTAATGTACTACAGTGATTTAGTATGTTACTTGGATAACGTTGGTGGTTCTTTTTAAATAATGGTCAAAACCGAAGCAGCAGTGCTCAAAATATCTTGACTTTTAGCACCTTGTATGAGTCAATCCTCAAAAACCATAGATACTACATTTCCCATAATGCAACACAATTACATGTCTCAATACCTGAACCTTCCCTTCTTCCTCCAGGGCCACAAAAGACATTAAATAACAGTTTTACATGCTAAAAAGCATTAATTGTAGAAAGTAAACCAACTTTTATATGTAAAAATGGTTAAGTACCCCTTTAAATTATGTTTAATGCATCAGTAATTTAACACTGACTGCATAATACTTTGGATTTTACCTTGGATAATACATAATATATCTGTACTTTTACTTTTAAGTCATCATTTTCTGATGATACCTTGAAATTGAATATTTCTACACTGTGTTATTCTTACTTAAACGAAAGTAAAGAAGCTGTATACTTCTTTTCACAACTTGTAGGTTTTAATCCTCACTTCCACCTTCTTTACTGTGTTGTTTTCAGAGTTATTGCTATCGGACAGCCCCTTGTTTATCTGATGAAATTCACTAAATTGATCCCAATTCGCAGATTTGATTAGCTTGACTCAAAGTCACAAGAGATGCGGCACAGAGAGAGTAGAGAAGAGGGATCAAACCTCTTTAAGTGCTCTTATATTAAAGCAACCACCAGAGAAACACAGCTGATCAAACCTGGGCGATAAAACAATCTTCATATTTCTTTAACTTTAAGTGAGCCAGATATATTTTACTTTGGATAGTATAAAGAGGAATTTAACTTGTCATGTGCTTCCACTGCTAGTCCTCCTCCTCCTCCCTCCCTTTAAGCTCATGCTGGGAGCTGATATGCAAACACAGCAGGAGAGGGAGGAGCGTTACATCAACTTTCACAGGTAAACAAGGGACTGGTGACTAATTTAAAAGCACCACCAAAGTCACATAAAAGTGTCAGGGGGTATAGCTCAGTGGTAGAGCATTTGACTGCAGATCAAGAGGTCCCCGGTTCAAATCCGGGTGCCCCCTCTCTTTTCCCACGCCCAAAATCATGCCAATAGATCAATAACATATCTCTTAATAACACTAGATGACTGTCATTTCTCAATATAATAAAGTACAGTGACAACTTAGCTTCCTAAGACATGGAGGAATACAATTTATTAGAGCAAATTCAATAATAAACTTTATGAAAAAAGCTACAACATGAACACTTGGCTTACCAATGTCTTAAGTCGATATATTTATATGTATGTACATTTTGCCTTGTAAATGGCATGCTACAAGGACATGACCCTTTAAGTATTAGGGGAAAAAAACAACAGAAAGAGAGAAATAGAAATAGAGGCAGACACAGACACTCAGTCAAGTCAGAAAGTTGTTATCAATCTCCTCCTCGTTCACTTCACAACTCACTCTAACACAAGTCTCGACGAGAGAGGAGAAGAAGAAGAAGCAGCACAATCTTATACAAATAAAAAAAAAAGAGAGGAGAAGAGAGAATAATAAGGAGGCTAAAAAGGCTGAATAACATTGCTCTGGTAGGTTCTTGAGTATTGCTGTACATGGGCTGCCTCTCACACTCACGCACACGCACACGCACACGCACACACACACACACACACACAGCATCACCAGCCGAACTAAAACACACCATATGATGACAGACAGCACTGCAGTGACGATATGAATCCCTCTCAGCTTATTTTTTTACAGCTTTTTTTAAATATAAAAAAAAGTTGTACAGGACCACAAGCTTGAGCCTGGATACAATCATTTGGAGAGAGAGTGAGAGAGAAAAAAGAGAAAGGGGGAGAAAGAGAGAGAGAGAGGGGAGGATATTGAACAGTTTAAATTGCCACAGGGGTAAACAAGACTATAATATATTGATCCTTGTATGAGAGTCCACGAGAAGGCTACAACATATTTCCTACATATTAGAGAGAGGGAAAGAGAGGTTGTCTGCCACCTACAGGAGTTTGTATCAACCTTTACAAAATCAAAAACGGATGAAAAAAACCCACACGACATCTATATAAACCCTTCATGATAATCTCACAGCCGGCCGAAATCAAAACTCACACCAAGAGAAGTATAAAATCCTGTTGTTGTTGTTGTTTTTTTGTTTGTTTGTTTTTTACAGATGCTGAACACTACCATTTGAGCAAAAAAAAAAGAGAGAAAATAATAAAATAAATAAGAGCTTTTTTTCTTCTTTTAAAAACACATTTTAGAAGAAGAAATAGTATGGAGTAAAAGACGTGGAAGAAGAAGAAAAAAAGATGTAAACCAGGTTATTGTGGAGTAGGTGCGGGATACTCCGGACACGTTCAGAAAGTTCACACGTGACTTCGTCCTCGTTTTGAAATCAGTGGGACGAGGACAAAAAAAACAAAAAACAATAATAATAATTAAGTCCAAATCTGAAACAACGCCCCTTCTCCTCTTCTTCTTCTTCTTCTTCTTCTCCGTCTGAGTGTCTGTGGTTTAACTTCAGACACGCAGTATCTCCAGGCAGTTGTTGTAGCAGATGGCGATCCAGTCCGGCTGTGTGGAGGCCCACTGCACGTTGTTGATCTCCCCTTCGGCTGTGTAGGCCAGGATGGGATCTTCAATGGCCCGCGGCATCTGCTGGATGTCCCATATCAGGGCCTGGTGGTCATCGGCTGAGAGGAGACGATACTCAGAGTGAGAATTAAAGGAAATACACGAAGCTAAAGTGGCGGGAGATTAAGGAAATCCAGGGTCACTTTACACTTGATATTACACCACAATGAGAAGCTGCAATCATGGGAAAAACAAGTCTTATCTTATCAACAATAGCTTACTTAAAAGGGATCCCTTCATAATGCACTAACAATGTAAGTGATGGGGGACAAAATCCACAGTCTTCCTTCTGTGCAAAAATATCACTTAAAAATTTAATTTGAAGCTAATATGAAGCTTCAGTCGTCCAAATGAGTCCGTCTTTTTAGTGCCTAAGTCCCTCTTTTTGTTACTATACTTCCACCACAGCTCAACAGAGGAAACACTAAGAGGGAATTTGATGCTAAAAAGACTGTAAATGTGTCAGATATCCACTTGATATGACTAACTCAGACTGCTGAAGTCTTATATAAGTTTCATATAAACAAACACATTTTTAAGACACTCTTGAAAAACTGTGAATTTATCCTTTATGTGATCCAAAGACTAAAGACTGGCTGTGACCAAATTCTGACTATGTGACGGTCTCTACTGTCAGAAAAGTATTTTGATCATCGATTGATCGTCGTTGAGTCTCTCTTTGGATTTTGACCAATTGATCAGACAAAACGAGGCATTGAAGACATCACCATGAGCTTTATGAAAGTATAACAGGTGATTTTTACCATGTTCTGATATTTTATAGAGAAAATGATTAATTGAGATAATAATTGTCAGATTACAATAATGAAATTATGCGTTTGCTGCTAGTTTTTGTTTTTTCTCTTTTGAGGTTTTCTTATGTATAGAAACGCCTGCACTGTATCCAAACGTGTTTATTTTTTAGCTACATTATAAAAACACGAGAGTGGTGCAAATGAACAATGCCAATGGACAATGTCTGTCCTATTTTTGCATCTTAGTTTATATTGTAGCCCTAAAATTCACCAAGTGTTCAAAATCCAATATCGAACAGTCTGACACACAAATTGTGACCGACACATTATTTAGACTCGTCTCCAACAGCGTGACGTGCACTGAACTTGTCAGATTAGCATTACCTGCGGTACAGATGTGACATGAGGAGTGGGGAGCCCAGGCGATGCCGTTAACACAGGCACGATGGTTGTTCAGCCGAGCCACAGGCGTGCAGGGAACACGAACATCCAAGATGACCACCTACAACACACAGAGAAATATTAATGATACAGACTAACCTGGATAGAAAACACACTCAAATCCAAGTTGCTGAGAGGTACCAAGCTCCCATGAAGTTATTTTTTTAGGACTTATATAATATCATGTATAAAATATGATGTGAATGTTAAATAAGTGTCCATAAAATTCAGTATTTCATCGTGCCAGCAAACATGCTTACTGGCACAGACACATATTCAGCGATAGGCTATAAGAACCTATATCTCACTGACCTCCATGCCGTCCATTGCCATCGTGGCCAGGTAGTTGGGGTCCTGCTTGTTCCAGCAGAGGCGGAGCAGCGGGTGGTGTTGGGGATCTTCATAAATAATGGTGCTGTGCTCCAGGTGCCGCAGGTCGAACATGCGGACCGAACCGTCGGCTCCCACAGAGGCGAACATGTCTCTACCACCTCCTGCACGGCTGAACGCGATGTCATACACCTACACAGATACATTGAGACACATATTTTAATATTTAATACTCTATCTACTGTGATTCAGGTTTAATTTTGCCGTAATAAACTAGTAAACAAGGCACACACCTCTTTGTCGTGAGCGATCAGCTGGGTCTTCACATGACCGGACACCAGGTTGACTCGTCCCAACACCTGACCGGTCTCCAACCCCCAGATAGTACAGGTGGTGTCAATGCTGGACGTGCCTGCACAATAAATAAAGAAGCATGTTAGAAATTCAAAACACCTCGTGCGAAAGAACAATAAAGTCGGACTTTTGGCCTCCTGATTATTAAATCAGCAAGTGGATTTCTTACCCAGCAGATTGGGATCAACCTCATTCCAGTCGAAGGAGGTGAGCGGAGCGCAGAAGTCTGAGTTCTTGTTGTTATTCAGCAAACATTCGAGACGTGTTTCTGTGTCGCTGACCTGCAAGAATAAACGTTAAAGAATTCAGTAGACTTTCAAAATACATTAAACAAACTGATCTTATCCCCACAGTAGAGATTACATTGTTTTTATCCTATAACTGAATATGATGTTGATGTCCTATATCATCTATTGCAGGTGAGTCATGAACTACTGCAGTCCACAGGGTGTGCGAAAAAAGAGGGGGCATCCGGATTTGAACCGGGGACCTCTTGATCTGCAGTCAAATGCTCTACCACTGAGCTATACCCCCTGACACTTTTACTTTACTTTGGTGGTGCTTTTAAATGAGTCACCAGGCCCTTGTTTACCTGTGAAAGTTAATGTAACGCTCCTCCCTCTCCTGCTGTGTTTGCATATCAGCTCCCAGCATGAGCTTAAAGGGAGGAGGAGGAGGAGGAAGACTAGCAGTGGAAGCACATGACCAGTTAAATTCCTCTTTATACTACTTTAGAAGATGGTTCAAGCATAAGGTGTGAAATATATGATTTGACAGAGGCCTTTTCTGTCAGATTAGAATCTGGTAAAACTGGGTTGACTTTGTATTACCACTGAGATCAAACTTTTTGTTTAAATAAGATTAAAAAAAACTAAGGAGAATGTAATGCACTCATGCTGCTACACACTTTATTTTATGATATGTAATTTCTTATTTAGATTTATTCTGTTTTATTTCTATTTAATGTAGTATGTTTTATATAATGTCCCGTTTTTATGTTCGCAACACAGAGTTGCAATTGTCTGTTTCCCTGAGCCAAAGGTTACATCCTCAAATGTCTTGTTTTGTCCCAACCAACAACTCTAAGATATTCAGTTAAACAGAATATTTAAAAATAGAAAGTATGATCTTGTGTTTAAATATAGAGTTATGACCAAATATTGATTAACATAAGGGTTGGCAACTAATCGATGAATTGCTGCAGCTCTCTCTTTGTTATTGTCTATTATGTTATTATTTACAAAGCTAATACTTGTTAAAGGGGTCAATTTATTGTTGGTTTTGGTCTTTTCTTTATGATATTTGATGATCGTAAAGCACAATATAAATTATTACTAGATAAGATATTCCTTTATTAGTACAACAATGGGGAAAATTGTATATAAATCACAAGATTTCCCCCTCTACATAAACACCATGTCCAGGGAGAGAGACCCTTACCCTCCATATACTGTGCGATTAGTTGTTGCAGCTCTATTTGTCTTAAAGTCTAATCTAATACTTGTTGGTGGAGTCAATTAACTGTTGGTTTTGGTCTTTTTATAAGATTTAATGTCCATAAATGTCAATATAAACTAGATACAAGACTTCTCCACTACAGTAACACCATGTCCAGGAGGGTGAGAGAGACCCTTACCCTCCATATACGCAGGTAGTCCCCACTGGTGGCCAGCAGGTCTGGGTAAACCCCCTTAGTGTCTGGAATCCACATGATCTTGGTGGTGGGGTAAGGATGGTCAAACGTGTTCCTGCAGACGAACTCTGAGCTCTCCTCTTCCAGACCCACCAGCTGCACCTAAAGGGGGGAAAAAACATAAAACCTGGATATTACTAAAAAAATAAAAAACCACCACAGAGCCGAATGAGGAGTTTTAAAATAGAAGTAGGGGAGAACGGGGTTAGTTGTCACAGTCGTTAGATCTCGGTCCCTAAAGTGCGCTATTAAAAAGTGTTAGTACTGAAGGTTTCGGAATTTGGGTGAGATGTTACATTGAAGGTCATTTCTGGAGTAAACCACTTCACATCGAGATGAGAGATGGGCTGTTCAGTGTTTCTCTTCTAGGCTCTTGTTTGTCACATATAAGGCATGATATATCCATTCCCTTTCTTTCTTTCTTTCTAGAGAGAAAAATTAGCAGGAATGTTGCCATGAAGTCAATTAAGGGTCAGACTCCTTCAGATGTAACACTCAGAGCAGTCAGAGAGGTTAAACTGCACAATATTGTTATATAAGGATTTTTTTTTTTAAAAGCACTTATAGGAATGATTTATGTTCTCTTGATGCAGGAGACTTGTTAGGTTGTTGTATTTCAATAAAACTTGACATTTAAAGTAATTTCTAAGATTACCTCCAATTTTATTTGTTTCCCCATTTAAATATTATGGTTGGGGATGTTTGTCACAGTCTCTTCATGGTTGGTTGTCACATATATATATGGTGTTACATAGCGAGTCCTTTCTTTCTTTTTAGACAGCAAAATTACCAAGAACTTCAGAGACAAAAAGGTGAAACTGCCCAATATTGTTATATAAGGATAAATCAATAAAAATACAAGTATGTGAATTATTTCTCCTGTTTATGTTCTCTTGATGCAGGAGATGTGTTAGATTGTTGTATTTCAATGAAACTTACCATGTTAAATTCATTTCTAAGAATAGCCTCCATTGTTTTAGTTTCCCCCATTTAAACAACACAGGGACAACCAATCCCACAATGGGCACAAGACATATTTTCCACATCTTTTGAGCAGAAACAGCTTAAGGAGAGTAAGACCACTTTATTCCTACTTGATACTTTTGGTTTCATTACCTATTTAAAAGGGAATTTCTATTAAAGATGCAGTTTATGAGGAATTCAAAAGGAAAGTAATAAAAAAAAAGAAGTGTGACAACTAAAATCCGTTCTCACCTAGATATATACACACACAGATATACCATCACTAAATTATAACACTATTAAACACACCTCTTATTATTTTAACATCACTGAAAAATCAACATTGATTGTGATTTGATGCGCAGGGTTATCATTAGCATTAGCAAAATTAGCTCGCTACTAGCTACTAGTATCTTTAGCTTTGTCTCATATATAGACAGAGAAAGAAAGAAAGAAAAATAGCCACTACGCACCTTGTTATTATACTCCTCCACGAAGCTGCCAAGGGCCAGCCGAAAGCGTTTGTCCGGGCGGACGCTCCAGTTCATGGCATACACCGTCCATGGCGCCTCGTATTTATAGATCTCTTTTCTTTTGCCGTGCAGCGACATCGAGCTAACACGATAGCGTTAGCCGAACTCTACCAAAATAAGTCCTCGTTGCTAGGAAACGATCAAAAAGGGGGTTTAGATCAACTGGGCCGAGCGTAAAATGTCACCAGACGAGCTGCTAATAATGACCATCTGAGTGGATAAAGCGTGTTTTTAAGGAGATGTTCTCACCACTTTACTTAACAAAAGAGTGGCATTGCTCGTAACGACCGAGGGAGAAACGACAAGTCCAATGGAGGTAGAAGGCTTCCGGTTACGCTTTTCAAAACAAAATATATAAAATAAAATAAAAAGAAAGTGTCATCTTATTTTGAAACACTCAAACTCAAATTCAGTAAAATGAGTCTCTTGGACAAACACATCACATTCACAGTAAAAGTACATAAGTATTATGAGCTTGATGTAAGTAAAGTATTGCAGTAAAAGTACATAAGTATTATGAGTGATGTAGTTAAAGTATTACAGTAAAAGTACATAAATATTATGAGCTTGATGTAGTTAAAGTATTACAGTAAAAGTATATAAGTATCAAAACAAAATATAAAAAAAGAAAAAAGAAAGTGTGATCTTATTTCGAAATATAGAGCCTAAAAACCATAGACTGTATGCTAAAAACACTCAAACTCAAATTCAGTAAAATGAGTCTCTTGGACAAACACATCACCTTCACTTATAGCAGTGGTGAAAGAAGTATTCAAATCCTTTACTTCAGCAAAAGTACCAATATAGTTATTTAAAAAAAATACTCCATATGCCAGTACACTGGTATTAAATAATATTTCATGAGTTTTTTTTTATTGTTATAGTTACATGCTGTGACCACTGGAGGGCAATTGACACCCAGAATTTTACCAATTGCAGCTACAGAGATAAAGACAGACATTCTAACACACAAATACTTCCGGTAAAACACTCAAAACCGCCAAATTAAACTTTTAAATTAAGCAGAAAGGCGCGATATAAGTGGCGGTACTTTAGCTTTGAAAGGCTGAGACTGTGTGGAGCTTCAGGCGCATCGTATAAGAAAACATCCAGCGCGTCTTTGTACGCTGTGCCATCATGCTGAGACAATTGTGTATATCTTTATAACATGCAGGACATTTATACATGAAAGACCAGATAAATGAAGACACAACTTTAAAAAACAGGTCGAGTGGAGTCAGTGAGAAAAGGAGAGGAGGGAAATAAAAAGCTTTGGATGGAGCTAATACATAAGTAATACATTGGGACTCATAAAGGACTATATTATCTTATCTTATTAGTCCCATAGTGTGGAAATGTACATTATTGCAGCAACAAAATGGATAGCAAAAAAAAAAGAAATAATAAAGAACACTAAATAATAAGTGAGTACACAAGAGATAATAAGACAATAGTAGTAAAAAATATAGTTTAAAAAAGTAAATAGTAACATTTTGTACAAGAGTAATATTGGTGTTAAATTATAAGAGTTTGATATTGTTATTGCACAGGTTTTAAAGTGAAAAACAAGTATTGCACAGTTTAACTGAAGTAATAGTTTTAAGTTTATTTGTCATTGTTATAAGAACAACTAGACAGCACATCATCTCTACAAAGTAGTTGATAAAGGTAAATAGTACTAATAGTGTACTAAAAATGCTGATATTGCACAGTCATGTACATTAAAGGTTTAGTTTGTGAAGCTGTCTAGGTTGGGGGGGGGTTGTGAGGTCTACTTGGAGCAATGCTGATACAGTCTGACAGCTGCAGAGAGGAAGGACCTCTGCGATATCTCTCCTTCACACACTTTGGGTGAAAGAGTCTGTCGTTGAAGCCTGACGGAGCTCTCCAGTGCAGTGTCCCTCATGGTGGTGGGAGTCATTGTTCATCAGAAAATGTAGCTTGGCCATCAATCTCCTTTCTCCCACCACCTCCAGTTTATCCAGTATCCAAATATATTCCCCACATATCTTCATAAAATATTATTGCTGCAGAAACATTTTGTGGCAACTTTCTCAATTTATTGTGATGCAACTACTCCACTTTTTTTGAAGTGTAAAGTAGCCTACCATACAATCTCAAGGGCAGTTTTCAAAGAGATACTCTGGAGCCCAGTTAAGGAATAGACATTTGCATTTACTTACTGATTCTCTGCCTTTGCCCAGATACAAAATGAAACATAAAAATGTTCTAATGACAAAAGATTTTGTACATAATCCAGATTTTGTAATGTTTTGTGAATTTATTTATTTATTTATTTTGTTCTGTATTTAACTTATACGTGTTTGCTGTTTGCCTTTATTTCATTTTTGCATTCTTTGTATGTAATATTATTTAAGTGAATCCTATTTCTGTTACTGTTATGTTTTTGTTATTTCATTTTTATGTGAGGTTTTAAGATAAGGCCAGAGTGGGTTTAAACCTCACCTGCACATGTGTTTTATTTTTATTTTACTATTTTTCTCTGACTTTTATTTTATATGTGCAAATAAACAAAAATATAAAATAAATAAATAATGTCACCCAATCCTATTCCAGTATCTTAAATTAGTTAATTTGATTGAGAATATATGAGGTTTTTATATGAGATTTGGTGTATAATCGACATTGTACTCCACGCTTCATACCAGCTGGTGGCACTAATGCACCGAGCTGCTGTTTATCAACCGCTAATTAACACCAGCGAAGAAGAATCAGAAAAAAACCACTATAGGCGTCACATCTCCACTACAAGGACAGTTCAGGCTACTTGGGCTCAACCTGTTTCACGTTTATTGTCACAGTAAATCACTAGGTAAGCTGCTGGGAAAAAAATCATGTCATCTATTTGATTCTTATGGCTCGTTTGAGTGTTAAAGAGAGACAGGAAAAATGGCTGCTCAGGTTCATAGCTTTGGTTGCCATGCTAGTTAGCCACAGTTAGCATGCTAATACCAGATTTACTAGCTAATGATGAAGTGGGAGAGTGCTGAGAGGGGGGAAGGGTCTGGTAGGAATGATTAGGAGTAAAGGGGTTTAATCCTACATATGTCACCAGGTAAGTACCCTCTAATTAAGTAGTTTTAACTTTAAAACCGAATATAACCAGGTGTATTTGAGCTTGTTAGCAGCAAAAGTGTGTTGCAATGATTTGAGGTTTGTTAGTGAAACTTGTGCCAGCGACAGTTTTTCTTTCTGGTTGATTATTCACTAGATTCAAACCACATATGGTGCAGCTGCTTCCGTCTGGATTATCCTATCTTAGCCCCCCCCTCCCCTCCTCTCAGAAAGGCTTGTTTCATTATTACATTTTTATCTGGATGTTAAGTTATATTAATGTTGTCTTTTATTCCTGAGTCATTGTTTCCCCAGCTGGTCATGGGTCCTTTGGGGGATATTTATCACGTGAATGCATGGACCAGTTTAAAAGGACAGGGTCACCATGTTTCATTCCTCTTGTTCATACTGAGTATTAAAAGATCCCCTTCAAATGTGCTTTAATATAAAGTGATGGAGGACAGTCATTTAAAAGTTGGTGTGAAGCTTATATGAGGCTTCAGCAGTCTGAGTTCATATCTGCCACATTTATAGTCTTTTTAGCATCAAATTCCCTCTTTGTGTTTCCCTGTTGAGCTGTGGTTAAAGTATAGTAACAAAAAGAGGGACTTTGGCACTAAAAAGACTGTAATGTTGAAACATACCTACTTTATTTGACTCATTTGGATGAATGAAGCTTCATATTAGCTTCAGATAAACTTTAAAACTTCTGATAAACTTACATTTTTGCACAGAAGGAGGACTGTGGATTTAGTCCTCCATAAGTGCATCATGAAGGGATCTTCTAATTGCCAGTATAAACAGGAAGAATGATCACAGCTAGAAAAACAGGTTTCAATGTTTATTTGGGCTCCTGACTGTTGTCGTACGACACACTTGGAAAAACTGTGAACCGTCTTTTAATATAACAAATTGAGCAAAAGTGTGTTCACCCATAAAAAGCTTCATCAGAATGAAGGAATGTCTTGTTTTGGAGTCATTAATATTGCAGCTAATTAATAGTAGTTTCAGTCATGCCTTCCTTTCCTGCCACATTTACAATCTTTTCAGCATCAAATTCCCTCGTTGGGTATGTTAAGGTTAATTTCTTACTTTACTGAGCTGCTGCTGTAACAAAAAAAATCCCATTTTGACATCCATAAAGTACATCTATCTATCTAACTGGGCTGAACAGTTAAACTAAAGTTTTGCCTACTGCAGTCTTGTAATGATCAATATGAACAGGAGGAATGATTACAGCAAGAAAAGCTTGACTGTTGTTTTAAGACAGACTTGAAAAAATTGTGAATTTGGTTTGTTTCACATATTTATTGTCACATAAGAGTCAGCAGTCAAGTGAAATGTTTTAGAGGATTGACATGTTTAAAATGTGTTGAAGTGATGGATTGTAGCAGGTGGACACTCTCACTGCACTTAATGGACTTGTAGTGCATGTTATGTGTCACTGAGATGTTGAGCTGTAATGATTAATAGAGTGACAGAAAACCAATCAGCCATTTTGGATAATTGTGCAATCATTATGAGTTTGTTTCAGGGGGGTTTGTCGTAGTTGCGTTAGATTAAATTAAAAAAAGATGCCAAAATCCTCTTGTTCCAGCTTCTTAAAGATGAAAGTTTTTTGGTTTCATTAGTTTTCTATCACTAGAAACAGAACATCTTTGGGTTGCGGTCTGTTGGTTGGGACAAAATAAGACATGTTAGGTTGTATCTTGGATCTTTATGAAACAGAGTTTGACTTTTTTGGTGCAAAATTCGATTTGATCTTTCAAATTAAAAACTTGTTAGTTGCAGTCCTACTGTGATATGATTTAAGCACAATCCTCAGTCATCATTTAACGACAGCTGATGAATATGAAAAGATGTTAAAAGTTGCAACTAGGGCTCCAACTAATTATAATTTTCATGATATAAATAATACGACGATTACTTTAATAAGTAATTTTTTGGTCAGAAAATAGAAAAATGCCATCGTGACATGTTCAAATCTAACAAACAGTCACATAAGACAAAAAAAAGACAGCAAATCTTCACATTTGGAAAGTTGGAACCAGCTAATGTTGGATTTTTTTGCTTTAGAAAATACTTTAAACAATTAATTGAGGGTTTGTGTGAGATTTTTCTTGTATTAAGCTTTATATGACACATTAAACCGTCCTTATTCACATGTTTCCTCGTCTGTCGTATCAGCTCTCCTCACTTTGCTCCTCCACTCTGCAGGTCCCACCATGCGAAGTGCGTATCTCCTGATACCCGCTCTGCTTCTCCTCCTGGCCTTCCCCGTATCCAGGGGACGCTACAATGATGACTTCGACGACGGCGAGGACATCGCAGACTTCGACGACAACGACTTCGCCGAGTTCGAAGACATGAACGACGACATGGCGGCCGAAGCAGAAACCGCCCCTCCGCCGAGAGCCAGCCCTTCCTCGCAGCCCGAAGAAGACGAGGATGAAGATGAAGCCACTGTCGAGCTGGAGGACGGCATGGACGGCTTCGAAGATGGAGATAATCAGGTATGTTGCTGTTTATTAACTTTATTTTAACCATTTTTTTCTATAATATCTCACTTTTTTATTAATAAATGCATCATAATAATAGCTTAACTCAATCTAATATTTCTGCAGGATCAAGACATGTACAGCAAATATGACCAGGAGGAGTTTGAGGGGATCGGAGACATGGAGAAGACGGGTCACTCCATGAAAGACCCTCTTATAATCCACACGGTAAGCTCGGCTTATTGCTGAAATCTCCTCAGAGCAATTATCACATGAGCTGTGACTGTTGAAATGTTTGCTGCTGACTGCAAATCATACTTTCCTATATGATGTGTTTTATGTTCAGGTCACACTGCACTAAAATGTTTAAATTCATTCATTCATTCATTCATTCATTCAAGCTTTATTAAACTCGAGAACACACTGAGGAGTTAAAACTAATTTGAAACTAATTTAAAGTGTCAGTTGAGTAATTACAATCATCAAAAACCATAGTATGGTAATAATTTCTATTTAATAAAACAATTTAAGAACAATTTAGAAAAATAAAAAAAATAAAATAAAATAATTTTTTTAAGTAACCTAATTTTGTGTGTCCTAAACCGACCCTAAAATAATGATTTGAGTGTGCTGTTTATGTAATGAAAAAAACAGTTTTACAGCTAAATTACTCCATAGTTATTAAACTGCCATTGAATTTAGTTGCTAAAGTGGTTTCAAGTAGTTAAATAAAGTATTACTATGGAAGTAGGCCTGTCATGATAACTACTTTTGTTGTTGGACGATATATTGTCTCAGAAATAATTGCGATAAACAATATTATTTTCATTTGAAGTTCATTTTATACCACTGATATAATGATAGTATAATAGCATAATGATGTAAAAGGCAGGCTGGGGGGGTGGGATTGGAGAGTGGGGGCTACTCTTCTGTAGAAACACAGACTGCCATTATGGGCCATGACAGAGTTACTTACCTTGGATTCAATATAAGCGGCGCTGCTCGCTTCTTCAGTCTTCACTCAGGACGTGCACAATGAGGAATGGATGCAACTACTCGCTTAGCCAATGTGACATGAATAGTCTCTTAGCTGCTAATGTGAAATGTGGCAATACTGAGGTAAAAGAAATGAACCAGGTCATGTTATTGTACGATAAGTAGATAATGAACAGGTCTATCTGGCTAAAATACCTAAACACCTGTTGACGTTTCTCTCCGCAGGTTCCTGCTCATCTGCAGAACAGCTGGGAGAGTTACTACATGGAGATCCTGATGGTGACCGGCCTCCTCGCCTACATCATGAACTACATCATCGGCAAGAACAAGAACAGCCGCCTCGCTCAGGCCTGGTTCAACTCACACAGAGAGCTGCTAGAGAGCAACTTTGCACTAGTCGGTGAGTAGAAGTGTGTCAGGCCTGTTATTACTGTAGTATACAGAACAACAGAATATCACACACTTGCCTGAAGGAGCTTTACAGTCTTCACAATATACAACCAGCTCTATTCTTAGACCCTCAATTTGGTTAAAGAACATGCTGTTTAACAGGGACAAAAATGGAGGGAAAACAACCTCAGGAAGAGAAACAGAGGAGGTCCCACAACTATGAGGAAAATCAGGATGTAGAAATGAACATGTGTAAACTGAGAATTGGTTGCCTGAGTTTTAGAATTGAATTTGATTTTATTGATCAAGTTCAAGGCCCCACAGTGTCAGGCTCCTTGCTACATTATAGATTTAGATTAATAGTATTATAGATTTTCTGGTGCTCTATGAGCCTCAACACTGCATGAGACCCTCAGAAAAATGGTCTTTGAGTTGTTCCTCCTATCTGTGTTATTACCAAGGGCGGACAAAGGCCTTTTCTGTCCGTGCCCCTCAGTTATGGAACTTATTGTTTTGTTTTGTTGTTTTTAATTTTATATTTTATCTCCATTTCATGCATTTGTCTATTGTTGGTTTTACTGTTTTTATGATATGATGTTTTATAATCTCGATTGTTTTTTCTATGTTCTGTGTTTTTATTTTATCGAAAGCACTTGTTTTGAAAAGTGCTATATAAGTTATTATTATTATTATTATTATTTGTATGTGTAGGTGACGACGGCACCAGTAAAGAAGCGGTGAGCACTGGGAAGCTAAATCAGGAAAACGAACACATCTACAACCTGTGGTGCTCCGGACGTGTGTGCTGTGAAGGCATGCTGATCCAACTCAAGGTGTGACATGTACAGATCTGTGTCAGTGTGTCAGTGTGTCAGTGTATTGTGTTTATATTATAATAATATAACATGTAACAACATATATCTTGTGTGTCTACTCCAGTTCCTGAAGAGGCAGGATCTGCTCAACGTTTTGGCCAGGATGATGAGGCCTGCCTGTGATCAAGTGGTACGTAGCAGATCAGATAGAGTGTGTGTGGAGACAAGATATGGCAGACAATGCTTTTTAGATACAGTCTAACCAACAGCGTCTGTCTGTCTGTTTGTGGCGTTGCTACAGAAAAAGCAGCATGCAGAGACTCGCAGTGGCTTATAATGACAGTATGAAGCTGCTGCTTAAAGCTCTAAGAAGCTTCAGTGCAAGCCAAATGTTTGTCTATGTGTGTACCTACTTGCACTTCTGTAATACAAAATCTTATATATAGATGTGCATGCAGATTATCTGATTTTGCTAATGGTATTATTTTAGTTTTAACCAATCCTGAGCTGAGTTCTGCCAAGTTCTCGTCTAGACTGTGGAACCAGACTTTTTAGATATTGTCTGTTTATTTATTTATTTTCTCTCTTTTATATACTTTGTATTAAATTGTGATATGGACCCCCCCCCCTCCATGAGCTGTGTCCTTTTTTTAATAAGGATCTGAATTGAATTGTGTGTCTGCAGCAAATCAAAGTGACTCTGACTGAAGAGGACATGGACACCTTTGTGTTCGCCGTGGGCACCAAGAAGGCGATGGCGCGGCTTCAGAAGGAGATGCAGGACTTGGTAAATATCCTCCACCGCTAGATTTAATTGTAGTATGCGTTCACACTGTTATTACCACTATTACCAATCTGCAATCTTTCCCTTTTTTAATGTGTCTCTTGTTCATTTTATCCATTTTCGTTCCTTCACAGAGTGAGTTCTGCGGGGACAAGCCGAAGTCTGGCGCCAAGTTTGGACTCCCTGACTCACTGACTATTCTTAGTGAGATGGGCGAGGTCACAGATGGGGTGATGGACAACAAGGTGCGTTTACTCTCACACAGTATCAGTACAAAATGGCTCTGCAAAGTCTCGATTTGGCCTTTTATGATTTCCTCTCTCATGTATTTTAATCTGTTTCTAGATGGTACACTACATCACCAATAATGCTGACAAGATCGAGTCCATCCATTTTTCGGACCAATTTTCTGGTCCAAAAGTTATGCAGGAGTAAGTATTTTGTCATCTTCTTTTGTTAATCTCTCACATGCATTGTGACAGTTTGACTTTAAAGAGATCTACTTTAGTTTTATTTTCATTTTCGGGGAACCAGCCAGGTTTCTCTCCTGGCATTTAAGATCAGTCAGTTTACTTTCATATGTTTTAAATCAAACTTCACACCAGGGATGAAAACCATTTACAGTGAACACACCCTTTGTATTGAATGACCATAAATCCGGTTTCATAAGATACTCACTAAAGTTCACATCAAATAAAATAGTCCAACTCACTCAGTTCAGTTTCAAAGATAACAGAAAAATAACATAAACTCAGTTCATGACTTAAAAAAATAAATCTGTTCAATAAATAAAGTAACAACCAAAAAAAAGGTTTATTTTCTTGTTATCTAATCGCTGTATTGTCATGTTTCTTCAGGGAGGGTCAGCCCTTAAAGCTGCCTGAGACCAAGAAAACGCTGCTGTTTACATTTAATGGTGAGTCTAATAGTGTTTTTGTCCCTCCTACTTTTCGACCATTCTCCCACCGTTTGATTTGCACTGATGTGTTTTTAATGTATACTGAATGTTGTGTGTTTTAGTGCCTGGCATGGGCAACACCTCTCCCAAAGACATGGACTCTCTGCTGCCTCTCATGAACATGGTGATCTACAGCATCGACAAGGTCAAGAAGCTGCGTCTCAACAGAGAGGTGAGCGAGCAGAACAGCACATCTAAATCACTGATGTTTCTCTATTTTGAGCTTTAAAGTAAACTTCGTGTCTTTGTATTTTTAGGGGAAGCAGAAAGCTGACAGAAACCGAGCCCGTGTGGAGGAGAACTTCCTGAAGCAGACTCACGCTCAGCGTCAGGAGGCGGCTCAGACTCGCCGTGAGGAGAAGAAGAGAGCCGAGAAGGAGAGGATCATGAATGAGGAGGATCCTGAGAGACAACGTCGTCTGGAGGTCTGAAAAACACATTTTAAAAGAGTGGCTGAACATTTAGGGGAAATAAATATGAAGCGTAGCATAAACATTTAAACACAATCTGAAGCTCAACAGTTAACATGTCATAACTTATTTATTTAATCTGTACATAAGATAAAATAAGATCATCTTTTATTAGTCCCACAATGGGAAATTTACAGCGTCACAGCAGCAGATGGATAGCAAAAATAGGTATTAAAAAAAGATAAATAATAAGTTAACAAGCAATAAAAACATTTGGAAATAAAAATAAATAGTAACATATTGTGCCAGAGGAATATTAGTCTGGTGTTGATATTGCATAGATTTTAAAGGGGAAGAAATACATATGAATATAGTGAAAATCATTAACCAAAGTGTAAAGATAGATAGATGGATGGATGGATGGATGGATGGATGGATGGATGGATGGATGGATGGATGGATGGATGGATGGATGGATGGATGGATAGATAGATAGATAGATAGATAGATACATAGATGGATGGATGGATGGATGGATGGATGGATGGATGGATGGATGGATGGATGGATGGATGGATGGATAGATAGATAGATAGATAGATAGATAGATAGATAGATAGATAGATAGATAGATAGATAGATAGATAGATAATACTTTATTGATCCTTCTCAGGAAATTACTTGGATACAGCAGTGACATTCTCACATAACATAAAACACATCTATAACTGCACAGTAAAAAAGAAACTAGAATAATTACTAATATACCCAAAAATTGCACTAATAAAACAAACATGTGAAACTGAATCAGTGTATTTCCTAAAGTGCCAAATTATTCCTGTTATATATTGTCCGAAAAGCATACAAATAAAGTGTATATAAAGTACCTCTTAATTTTCAACATACATATATGTGTCTGAAATATTTGTTCCCTTTTTTTATTTTTAGGAAGCGGCCCAGCGTCGTGAGCAGAAGAAGATCGAAAAGAAGCAGATGAAGATGAAGCAGATCAAAGTGAAAGCCATGTGAAGGAACAACGCAAGGGGAAAGAAAGGATTAAAAAAAATGAAAAACAGTGCTCAACTCGGCTCGACTCTCCAGCTTCTAACCTCACAGCTCTGCAGCTCTTAAAAACACACATCCTGGGTGCGTCAAGCTTTAGCTGTTTCCGTCACCACTTTGCTCCATTTTTTGTATGTTTTTGGTGCAGCTCGACCTTTTTAATGACTTGAATGAACTGTCCATGTTCAAGAGAGAAACCGTCAAATCTGTCACTACAATTCACGGCAGGATTTTTAGTTTTGTTTCTTTTTTCCATTTTTTTTCTGTCCGATCCTCGTTAATCAAAGACCTGTTTTTTGAAAGCTGCGTCTTAATAACTCAGTGAGCTTTTTTTTTATTTTCTTTTTTTTTTTTAGACTTAATCTGCTGGGAAAGAACACATTGAATATATATATATATGGTGGTATGTATTGTACCACTTTTTTTTTAGATGAATGAAAGCATCTCTGTGGTTTCATTGGAAAAAAAATTAATATTAGCATTAATATAATCTTAAATGATATTATCAATTAAATTTTAATTTATATCTGCCATGAGATTTGGTTTTCTTGCAGGCTGTTTCTAATAAATCTGAGCAAAACATGAATAAAATGCACTGGAGTCTGTTGGAAAACTGTTTCCATTGTTGTGTTTTAATGGCTTGTGGATCATAAAATGGCGTAGTTGCAGACCTCTTGGTATTAGTCGAAAGAGTGAGGGTCTATAACTGGGAGCTGGGGGCAAAATGGGTGAGGCGTAAATGCTAAATTTAACTTGTAGATTGTGTCAGCAGGTCTGAACTAGATTTGGTTTCATCGGTGTTGCCATGTCAAAGCTGAAATGGATACAGTGAACCTGTCTAACCCGAGGAGGCCTCTTTTGATTACTGTTAGTCTAGATGTGATAAGACCGCTGATTACTTCATAGGCAAATGTGATATTATGTAATGTTTATTTGCAATACTTTGTCAAAATATAATGCAATCATTTTAATGCAAAACCACAAATATGAGGTTAGAAATGATTAAGAGTTTAAATGAACATTTAATTAACTAAATTGGGTTATATTCAGATTATACATAATAATGGTGCAGATGACTCAACATGAGATACTTTAATTAACCTGAACGCTGTATTTTCAACTGTTAATGGATGATACAGCAATAAGTATGTGTTTAATTTATTGCTTTATCTTTCCCCTAATTATGTACATAATTTAACCCTTTCATGCATGAATTATGATAACTTCAGTCAGGATTTTTCTCCTAATTTTTTTAAATTCTCTTTAGGCATGAAAGATATACTATTACATTATAATAACATAAATCAACTGATTTTACAACCAAAAACATAACTGCAGGTTTAGTGGTGATGTATGGGATGACGCACTAGTGTTCACTTTGGTGGCTGCAGTGTAACTATGTCATCAAAATCCTTTCATGCATAAGAAAACAGCTTTTGAATAGCTGTCCACTGCAGTGACCACTATGCGTTAAAGGGTTAATTTATGTCTAATTTTGTGCTCACTCAAAGTAAATCAGGTTTGAGCTTGATTATAACATGCTGTAATGTACTCCTAGGCAGATATGAGCAGAAGGACGTGTTCAATTCAATTTTATTTATAAGGTGCCAAATCACAACAAAAGTTATCTCAAGGAACTTTTCACTTTGCAAATTATCACGCCAGGTTAAACTGTGAGGAGTCGACTTCATTTAAAATTCTCCTTCAGAGGGTTTTTTTCCCACCCTGACCGGAATACAATAAATAAACACTGTGGTCATATTTAAATCATTCATATATTGAACATCAATCAGCTGCTTCAGTGCAAAATAATCTGGAAAAAAAACTGAGACATAATATTGTTGAAATTACTCTTTTTTTTCTTAAGACATCTCAGGCTGTGCATCTGTTTTATAAATATATGGTTTATTATAGTAAAGATTTATTACACATTATATATTATTTGTAGGCTATTATGCAATGGTTTTACTTTTCCGGCCCACTCAATTATTATTATTGTTGTTGTTATTAAACCTTTATTTAACCAGGTTAGTCTTAATGACATTAAAATCTCTTTTCCTGGCCAAGATTAGCAGCAGAATATACAGTTTGAAAACATAAAACACAACATCATAACATAAACATTTAGACAATAGACGTTAAATTATCATCATCAAATTGGGCTGCATAAACTAAAAGGAAACAAACACCTCATGTCTAGACCATATCCAACATGTGCCCATTAGCACATTATATTATATTATATTATATTATATTATATTATATTATATTATATTATATTATATTATATTATATTATATTATATTATATTATATTAGTGTGAATGAGTTTTACTGTATTGTCATTCATTATCAGTTCTGTCTTCTATGTATTGTTGCCCAGAGCAACAGTTATAATTGCTGACAAATACTTTAATAAACACTTATAACTGCTTGTTACATAAACAGCTAAATTGAGACACCTTGGAAATGTCCTCTTTTATAATCCCACATTTGCAAATTAGGTTAAAAAAACAAACGACTAAAGTTGAATCATCTCCATGAATGCACCTGTGCAGTCACCATTTCTCCTTCCTCTAAATTGATGTAGTCATTGATGTAGTCATTTTTCAGAATTTAAATACAAAAAATTAAAATCAGCTTATACATTATGATGTATTGTTCAGAATAAACTGCACAACAGTGTACACAGGTATTAGCTCAACCATAACCAGATACATTAAATGCTTACACCTTTATGCTATATTTATTAAATTAAATCAAAATATGTAATGAAACACTGGGAGGAAGCACATTGCTGTATAAGGAGTACTTTTAAATACATGTGCAGATAATGCTTTTGTACTTTTACTCGAGTAAAATGCTGTTAGTGGTCTACAAGTACTCTACTTAAGTATAATTTTAAATGACTTGTACTTCACTTGAGTATCTTTCTCATCCACTACATTTATTTGAAAGCTTTAGTAACTTTTCAGATAAGATTTGACACAATGGATAATATAACAAGCTTTTAAAATACAACACATTGTTAAAGATGAAACCAGTGACATATTACAAAAAGCAGTGTGTAGTCAGGCTCACATTTCAGATGTCTATGAGTTGTTAACAGCTCCAACAAATAGTGATTTTTTCCTCTAAACTTCTCACATGGTTTCATTTCAATAAATGTTCAAATTATCCAATATTTCAGCAAAAATCAAAGATTAGAGAAAATGTCCAAAAACTGAAAACACATTTGTGTATCAGAACTTAGTTTGTTCTTCTCTCCTCTCCCATTAATCATCTCACCATCATTTTTGACTTTTTCGACACTATCGGCCCTGCAGTTTTTTTCAATTTTTCCCACTTTGGAAAATCTTTCACAATTTTCATACAATGCCCCAACTGTACTTGATTTTGCTCATTTCTCACCTCACATTTATCTGCTGACCCTTTGGAGGGGCCCCACCCCTAGGTTGGGAACCACTGGACTAAACTAGCTAACTGTATATAAAGTAGTGTAAACTAGCTCCACCTCCAGCAGCTACAACAGTAACATGCTGCTCTAACACTGATGCTTCACTATTAATAATCTAATGATGTCATATAGGCAAGGCAGGGCAAAGCAGTTTTATTTATATAGCGCATTTCATACACAGTGGCAACTCAATGTGCTTTACATAAAACAAACATTTAACAGAAAAAATTGGAAATAAAAAAAAAAAATATAATAATATATCAGTCAGAGGGACCAAACCACTACTTTTACTGTTATACTGCGTACTACTGTACATCACTCATAATACTTATGTACTTTTACTGTAATACTTTAACTACATCACTCATAATACGTATGTACTTTTACTGCAATACTTGAACTAAATTGAGCTCATAATACTTATGTACTTTTACTTCTTCCACCACTGGCCAAATATTACATTTTAAAGTGTATATACATGTAATAACCTTTAGTGGGCGCTTTGAACACTCATTTGACTTGTTTTTTTATAAGCAGATTCAAGCATATTTTATCACCCATATAAATTAGCCCACAAAGAAAAAATTACACATTTGTTGACTCTAAAAAAATTAGGATTAATTTAATTTATAGTTATATACGCTGATATTGCTCTTAATTTAATTTAATTTTGATAAGAAGGCGGTTTCAGAAGGGAAGAAAGTGCCGGTTTGTACACCTCGGCTGTATTCGCACACTGATGGAGAACAGGCGAGGCTTTCAGGTTGGTTACGCGATGGCCGCTCTCTCAACAATATCAGGATTTTAGGCGAAAACATTGCCATTCTTCGCCCGGAGAGGCTCGTCGATCTCTCGACCAAGTACCGGAATGATAGCGGTGTCGTTTTTACCCCACTCAATTTAGGTCTGAGCGCAGGAATAGGAGGCATCCCCCGTTTTGCTGCTAGTGGGGGGCTCTGTGTGTTTTTCTTGTTCGACTCCCGGTGTTACGGTTTATCTGGTGACCGTGTTAACTGGTGGCTTTCTCCCTAAAAGCCTTTGATTTTAAGTGTAATCCTTTTAAAAAATACACATGCATCTGTTTAATATCTAATCATTTATGTGAGTTAAATTGTGTTCAGATCAGATGACTCGTTCAACTCGCGTAACGTACTGTAATGTGAGAGAGGCACCAGGTAACACGGTCACCAGTTGAACCGTAACACCGGGCCTTGGACGCTGTTAGCGGCGGGCTGCTACTCACCGATGAGCGGGGGCTGTAGCATCCCGGGAAAAGGTAGGGGGTGAATTTAGGCGAAGTGAGAGGCTGATAAAGAAGCCGGCGGAGCCTCGATTAGCGATTTATAGTGTGAATATGTTTGATAAAAATGTTAAAATCGAGATCGAAATCAAGTTTGTGACTCTCAACTTGGATGTTTCTAGCTAGTTAGCATTAGCATTACGTTAGCGTCAACTTAACCTCCCGCTCTAGTTGACAAAAACGTAAAGTTATTGTAACATTAGACGCTTTATAATATCGCTTTTGTGTACGCGTTTTTAATCGTAGCTTTGCTTTAACGCTGCGGGGATGAAATGTAATTTAATTCTGTGCATTGTGTTTTTTAGGCTCGTTAGCATGTTGCTAACAGCAGGAATGCTAAGCTTGGGGGAAACTAACTGGGCAGTGACGTAACGTTGATCATTGTTTTGACAGCATGCGACGTCCACACAAAAAAAACATGCAGATTTTTGTGTTTGCAGATTATTTAGTTTTATCAAGAAAATGTGTAATAGTCAGACAGAGATCATGATAAAAGTTCATGTTTGGCTAAAGTGATGTGACGCAGCTCATCGTCCTGTTATGATACAGGTTTTTATCTCCTAATTACTGCAGCATTTTAGGATCAGTGTAGGTGGAAGAAGTATTCAGACCCTTTACTGAAGTGAAAATACCATTAAAGCTACGTTAAAATACTATATTACAAGTGAAAGTGTTGCATGAAAAATCGTACTTAAGTATATAAATATTATGAGTTAATATGTAGTTAAAGAATTGCAGTAGAAGTACATAAGTATTATGAGTGATGTAGCTAAAGTATTACAGTAAAAGTAAATAAGTATTATGAGTGATGTAGCTAAAGTATTACAGTAAAAGTACATAAGTATTCTGAGCTTGATGTAGTTAAAGTATTACAGTAAAAGTAGTGATTTAGTCCAGTGGTTCCCAACCTAGGGGTGAGGCCCCTCCAAAGGGTCAGCAGATAAATGTGATGGGTGGGAGATGATTAGTGGGAGAGGAAAGAATAAAAAAACAAAGAGAAATATTGGATCATTAGAACATTTATTGAAATGAAACCATGTGAGAAGTTTAGAGGGAAATATCACTATTTGGTGGAGCTGTTAACAACTCATAGACATCTGAAATATGACCAACTACACACTGCTTTTTGTTATACATCAAAAGACAAACAAAGCTTGTTATATTATCCATTGTGTCAAATTGTCATCTGAAAAGTATCTAAATCTGTCAAATAAATGTAGTGGAGTAGAAAGTACAATATTTCCCTCTGAAATGTAGAGGGAACACAGGCTGAACACAGGCTTCTGCACTCTCTCAAATCATGTCTTTTTTTCTTTACAGTTATAGGATGGATCCAGACAGTGGGGCAGAACCACAAAAAGCTGTCAGTTTGCAGTGGAAGAGCTACAAACTTGTCCAGGACCCAATCATTCGGAGGGTCACACTGAAAATCTACAGATACGATGGAGTGCATTTCAGTGTACCAGTGAGTTGAATTGAATTTCCGTCTTCTCTCTCTGTTGAATCTTTAATTTTTGGGGGTGAGCTTTTTTATATTGTTTAAACCACAACTTCTTTAATCTATCCAGGACTCTGGATTTCCACCCGTGGGTGAACTGCGGGACCCTAGACCCAGAAGACTATGGTCCAGGTATACAGAAATGTCCCTGCCGGTGCCAAAGTTTAAGGTGAGACTTCCTCCTCAGCGTTCATGCCAACACACACCACCAGTTTCATCTCTCTTGGAGTAACAAAGATCTTTTTGTGGGTCGATTTTGTTTCCTCACAGCTTGACGAGTTCTACGTGGGTCCAATACCCCTCAAGGAGGTGACCTTTGCTCGACTCAATGACAACATCAAGGAGCCCTTCTTGGCGGAAATGTGTGCCAAGTTTGGCGAGGTGGAGGAGATGGAGATCCTGTTTCATCCCAAGACAAGGAAGCACTTGGGCTTGGCCAGGGTGCTGTTCACCAGCACCAGAGGAGCCAAGGACACCGTCAAGCAGCTGCACAACACCTCAGTCATGGGTAACATCATTCACGCTCAACTGGATATAAAAGGTAATTGAGCACCTCGTCTTGAAAGTGTGAGCTGGTTGTGAATTAGAAGCTATCACAGTGATGCTTTAGGTAATTTTGTGTGATTTTTATATTCAATTGTAGATAATAAGCCAATATAAACATGATTTTGTTCATTAAAACATATTGAAACATGTTTTTTTAACATATGCCTGTTTTTAATAAGAGCTGAAGTTCATGGGAAAATCCTGAATAGCCTTATAAATATCTTCCTAAACTTCTATCTGCACCACAAGTGAATCATTTACTCCTTGACCTAACATCCCACAAACTTAATTTGAAGTTTGGCAATAAGCATGTCTCAAAAACTGCTGCGTATGTGGGGCGTGGAAGGGTGGTTTGGGTGTCTTACTTAGTTACTTTTTTTATTCTTATCTATTTTTAAATTGTACTATTTGTACCGTGCTGCCTTGATGACACTGCTAATTTCGTCATACGTTGCTCTGCTCTTGCTCTGTGTGATGACAACAAAACTGAAGTTGAAATGAAATAAGTTTATAAGATGTGCTGCTAACTAGCAAACCAAACCAACAACCAAATGAGACAGAAAGATTTAACTGCTGAGGCAGTTAAACCTAATGGAGTTAGAACTCATTATATTCAATAGAATTTTAATGGTGATCTCATTTCACGGCTTGTATTTATTTTATTTATTTTTTTATCCAGGCCAGCAGAGACAGAAGTATTACGACCTGATAGTAAACGGGTCCTACACTCCTCAGACTGTACCCTTGGGGGGCAAAGCTTTGACAGACAGGATCCAGCCTCAGGCTCCAACGCAGCCGCAGCCACAGCCACAGCCCGACACGGTACGGTCACCTACAGTTATTCAGTTATCATCTAAAGTTAATATGTGAAGGAAGCAGTATTATAACTAGTTGCCTCAATCTAAAGCAAATTAATTGTAGTTATAGAGTGCCTTTATCTAACATAACAGACACTTGCTTCATTTCCAAATTCTAATATCATTCGTGTCTTTCTGCACAGTCATCCGAAATCAGGCGGAGGCTCTCCAGTGACCTCGCAGTGTTGGCAGCGGGGGTCCAGGCTCTCTCATCAGGGAACACCCCTTGCTCTGGGGATACCGGCTTCAGCGATCAGCGTCTGGACACCCCCCCTCCCTCCATGACAGGCCCCTACACCCCCGGGTCCTCTGCTTCCTCTCAGGGCGGAGGAACACCGTACAGCTCCAGATCTGGGACTCCTTTCTCTCAAGATTCTGGCTACACCGGCGGCAGGTAATTACTCATCAAAAATTCACCATATTTTTTTTTATTATTATGAGGCAGATTCTGGTGCCTAGCCAAAGATGAGACACAGTTTAAGACGCAGTTAGTACAACCTGATCGCAAATTGTGTCATACTGGGTGGGGAGGGTGCATCTTCACACATTAGGTGTGAATTTGTGCACATCTCTAATGAGTTATTTGTTGTATTCAAACAACATCTGACTCAGCAAGAGGAACTGGTTCTTTGCTGGAGTTGCGTTGCATGGACTGCACGCCTCCGCAGTGCAAATGTTTGTCACCGTTTGTTTGTCTTAAGAGTGTTTTAACGTAGCTCTGCGTGCATGAGATGAAAGCAGCGTGGAAACCGTTGTGCCATTGATGATGAAGGTGGAGATAATGTTTTGGTTTGGTTTGGTTTCATGCTTTTGATCTTGAGGCTCAGCTCAGAGTAGGGCAGCTGTTAAAAGAGAGTGTACCAACTTTGTAGCTGCATGATTGTAACTGTCACTCATGCTTAACCGTTACATACTGTTCAGGGTCACATTTGACCCAATTTTGGATTTGAGAGCTGTAGAAACACCCTATACACATTTCTTTTAGCCGGACCTAATGTGACCTACTGTACAAAAAATTGGATCTTTTTTTTCTTGTGCAGCTGATAAAAATGTTGACAAATTTGACCTACATTTAAAACATTAAAATATCAGCTGGACCATAAAATAGTGAATGTCTTTTAATCAAACAGAAGGATTAATCAAACATTTATAAATGTCTGATGGGGATTTTATGAGTATAAATTGGTGTAGAGACTAATTATGAGTCTGAATATGAACAGTATGTGATGGTTATATCCACCAAATTAGTCATTTAAACTGCGTTATTTTCTGTTTTGAAGGCATACTGGATACAACACTGGCACTTTGGGCAGCGGCTACCCTCCCCAGGACATGCTACCTTCCTCCTCCTCGTCTTCCGCAGTCTCATCCACTGTTGGAGGATACAAAGTGTCTCGCTACTCTGAGGATGCACAGGAGCCCTCGGTGTACCACAGAGGCCGCCCCATGTACCCCCCGAACACATCATACCGTCCCAATGAGCCGCCGTGCTATCCTCCGTACCCTAACGCCGGAGGGCCCGGGCCACACATGGCTCATCATTCCTCGATGCCTCCGCCGCCGCTCGCCACCCAGTACGACCAGCCCCCAATGTCAGACAGGGACAGGGACCGTGACAGAGACTCAGGAGGCCGCTACGGGCCGGGGGGGATCGGCTCCAGAAGGTCGTCTTATCATCACCAGCAGGAAACAAACTCTTCCTCCAAGTACCATTCCCATCACTCCCACCACCACTCGGACCGCAGGGACGACCGGGGGTACCGGCGAGACAGCCTGGGCTCCCGGTCAGGTGAGCACAGCCACCAGAGACATCGCAACCACCATCATTCTCATAATCACCACGGCGGCGGCAGCAGCAGCAGCAGTAGCAGCCGCCGGAGGAGCAGCCACGACCGGGACAGGGACAGGGACCGGGACCGAGACAGAGACAGTGACTACTCCAACAGCTCGGACCCCAGATACAATTCAAACTCCTACCGCTCCTCCTCCAACAGCATGTCTCCTCCCCCTTCATCCTACTCCGCGTACTCTTCCACCTCCTCCTCCAAAGAGCCCGCCCCCGCTCCCTCTCAGGGATTGGATGTTTCGAACCGTCTCGGAGGCACGAGCCTCGCCGAGAGGGGCTCTCTGCCTTCGGTAGGCGCCGACAAAGACTTCCACGCAGCTCACCACAGCGCCCTGCCGCCCCCTCCCCCACCACCGCCTCCTCTCCCGCCGGCCTCCGTCATCGCGGCGGCCGTGGCGGAGACACTCGGCACGCTGGACTTCAACCAGGACAGTCCGGCTCGCGAGGAGCAGTGGACAAAACCCAAACGCCGTCCCAGCACCCCACCCGCCCCGCCAAAAACGCCTCCGCCTTCCTCCCCGACCCACCCTTCCATCGCTTCCTCCTCAACCTCCCCTTCCTCTACCTCCCTCCCCCACCACCACCTCCCCTCCTCCTCTACGTCCCCGCCGCCCCCCCAGCGTGACTCCTCCTCTCCGGAGCCAGATTCCACCAACGAGAGTTTACCGTTCGTCTACCACAGCAGCAGCCTCGACTCTCGTATCGAGATGCTCCTGAAGGAACAGAAGGCGAAATTTTCTTTCCTCGCCTCCGATGAGGAAGACGAGGACGACAGGAAAGAGGAGAAGCAGAGGGGAACGCGTGGGGACGGAGGAGAGAGAAGCGACGCGAAGGGGGAGCACACAAGCGGTAATCAGGTGGGCGACGGTGGAGATAAGGACCACAGGAGGAAAGGGGAAAGAGACAGGGGACGGAAACGAGGGAAGGGAGGAGAAGGTAGGAAGAGTCCCAACGCACTCACAGCGACCGCACCGTCCTCGTCCACGTATCCCCCCCACCTCCCGCCCCCAGAGGAGCCCCAGTCCCAAGTTGGCCTCGCTGGGACGGGACAGGAGGAGTCTTCACAGGTCGGATCTGCTGACACACGGAGCCGGACGGGAGCGCACACACCTCCTTATAATGGGCAGAGTCAGGTAAGAAACAACTGCAGGGTTTAAGCTATTTATCTCAAATATCTCCGACTGCATTTAGTTTCACGGCTCTCACTTTGTTACCAAGTGGCAGATGTATCAGTAGAAGTGTATAATAATAGTAAACTGTATTTATATATAGAACTTATCTTAACAATGTTAAACAATACTTTACAGAAGGAAATGAAACCAAACACGACAGATAAAAATAAGGCAACGAATAGCAGAGAGTAAAGACAGAGGCACAGAAGTAATAGTACAAGATGTATAAAATAATAATATAAAATAAAATAAAATAATAATAACAATAAAAATGCACAGAAGTAAAAACAGTGAAACAATAAGATCAATGAATAGTTGGCATATTTTTCATATGTTTTATAGTGGGGCTGTAACATTGGATACAGTAATATAGCTTATTGATGCGGTAAAAGCATAAAAAAAGAACATTTTAAATATCGAAAATACCTTGTGCAAAATTATTACATTTGTTTTGTTTTTTACAAAGAAAAAGTTTTTAGGTAAAACCATATTGGACAAAAATGATTACTACATGCTATAAATGATAATAAAATAATAAACATAATTATTATAAATACTATATATGGTAAAAAAAATATGATCGTAATTACAACTGTGAACTGAAGAAAATGCAGTAATAATTATTTTTTGTACAAACATGTCAACACTGAAATGTGTGTAAGTTTGATTTTAGCTCCGAACAAATCCTAAATAAGAAAATATTTGATGATACTAAGAATCGTCATGAAAACCGCACAAGTGGCTTTTTTATATAGAGCGTTTGGTGAATGAGGCTCAATGTTTCCACTCGAAAATGTGTTACCTATATCTCGTTACCATCGCTGTGATATTTGAGCTAGAGAGTTCGACACTAGTAGGCAGTTTTCACATTAATGTGCCAAAGGGGGGAAAAGTTTCTACGAGCTCATCTTAAATCTCAGTTTAGGACGTGAATGTGAAAACATCACACAGCTAGTTTGGAGTCAGCGTTAACTTGCAGGAATCCGATGTGGAAAGTTGAGATCAAACTTCTCAGTGATGTAAAGATCCTAAAACGACATTTCAAATTAGATTTATTTGTCGATTCTGTATTTTTTGAGAGATATTTCTTTTTAGTTTTTTGGGGGGAAACTGAATTGGATACAAATTATTAATCAAGGCAGAGTATTTTTATATATCTTGAAACATTGGAGAGGTTCTTTAAATATGAAGGAGATTTATTTTCGTACTTGGAAGAAGATCATTTTTATTCTTTTTAAAGAACATGCACACATGAGTCCCGCATACAATGGACTCTGTGGAGAAAAGGAAGAATAATAAAGGGAAGAAAATATTTATCAAAAGTCTTAAATTAACAGAAAAACACAAAACTTGATAAAACAGAATTTGACTGAATGTAAAATAAAGTGTATGGACACAATTTAACTTTTTTCTCATGTTTGTTTTGTGGTTTTTTGAATTAATGTTGGATGTACTATTCTCTCACGGCCCATTTCCTGACTCTGTGGTAGTGCTATCTTTGTTTTTGAGTTAATGTTCCACCCCCTGCTTCTAAAAACATGTTTATCACTGTGAATTAGAGCTGAACGATTTTGACATAACACATCTAATTGCGTTTATTTTGGCTGATATTGGAACTGCGATACAGTCCATGATGTAAGAGGGAATGATAACGCTTACATCATTGTGCTCATTCTCACTGAAAAACATATTAAAATCATTACAGTTTGATTTTTGTGGCGACTGTACCAAATATAGATGTTTTCTTAAGTCTGCAGCACCACGGTACTTAATTAAAAATGTTATAAGAGATAAGATGAGACACATTTGACCTTAAAACCCAACTTAAAGCACTAAACTCTCTTTTTTTCTTTCAGTCCTCCCCTCACTCGTCGGGGGAAGACATGGAGATCTCGGACGAGGAGGAAGGGGAGACGACCATAACGACGGTGACCACCCACCAGCCCTCTGTCACCTCGGGTTCCTCGCCGTCTTCATCCCAGGCCGCCATGCCCTCACAAACGACGGACCCCTCCTCTTCGTCCCCGCCCATCTCTGACTCTGCACAGCACTTTGGCACCTCCATGCACCCTCCCATACCTTCCTACCCTCCTCATTTGCCTCCTCCGCCTCCCCCCGGTTACTCCCTGCAGCCTCCGCCTCCCCCCGGCATCCCTCCGCTAGCACACATGGAGCTGCACCCCGAGTACCCTCCCCCCATGCCCCACCACATGTATGACTATGCCTCCTCCATGGAGCTGATGAACCAGTACAGCGGCGGCGCCCCCATGTCCTTCCAAATGCAGACCCACATGCTGAGCCGCCTCCACCAGCTGCGCATGTCGTCCTCCAACGGCACCCCTGGGCCCGGCGAGGCGGCCACAGGAGACTACTCCTCCTACCACCTCCACTCTATGCCGCCACCACACACACATCACCCCTACATGGACCAAGAGGGGAGCGGGGCAGGGGCTCATTACGACCAGGACCACCGCTACATGCCCCAGCACATGCCCTACGCTTACCCCGACCCCCACAGCACTCAGATACCGCCCCCTCCTCATCACGGCATCCCGCCTCCTCACACGGGCTGGCCGCCTCACGTCATACCTCCACATTACCCCTCTTACATGCCCCCGCCCGGTTACGGCACCATGCTGCCCGGCGACGGAGACGAGTACAGGGCTCCCGGTGAGGAGATGCCCATGCTGGCCGAGAATCCGCACGAAGCCACCGTGCAGATGGCCCTCGCCACTTTGATCCAGGAAATGAAGAACATCATGCAGAGGGACCTGAACCGCAAGATGGTGGAGAACGTCGCCTTTGCCACCTTTGACGAGTGGTGGGAGAGGAAGGAGACCAAGGCCAAGGTAGGTGGAGGTTTCGGAAGAATGAAACATACAGGAGTCGCATACAGCCCAATTTGATCTTGAGTGGGCCAGACCAGTAAAACCATTATATAATAACTAGAGGTCAACCGATATGGGTTTTTCTATGGTTGATGCCGATGCCAATATTTAGAAATCGGGGTCAGCTGGTGGCCGATATATGATGCCGATTTTTTTTGACCAATATTTTGTAATTTTTTCCCTCCATCTGATAAAATATAACACTTAAAATATAACACAATAACAAATGATACACAAGGCAAGGCAGCTTTATTTATACAGCGCATTTCATACCTAGGGGCAACTTAATGCTTTACATAAAAACAAATATTTAACAGTAAGAATTAACAATTTGAAAAACAAAAAAACAATAATAGTAAAAACATGGAAACATTAAAACATACAATTAAAAACAACCCCCCCACTAATAATAAAAAATAAATAAAAACAAAGTGCAGAAAAATAAAATAAAAACTAGACTAGAATAGAGAATTAAATATAAGGTTGCAGCATAAAATAATGATTTGCTTTAAAATCATTAAAAGGACATACAGTACTAATGAAACGTTAACATTTAAAGTGCTTTAAAATAGCATCAGGAGAAGAGAAGTGTTTTTAACCTGGATTTAAAGATGTTCACATTTGGGGCTGATTTCAGTTCTGCAACATGCACGAAATATATCAACTAAAAAAAAGCATTTATTGAACATTTAAGTATTGCACATTTATTGAAACAGCATTTTTTGTCTGCAATGCAGTTCACTTATATACTTTAAATGTTATACTGTATAAATTAAATATTAAATAGATGAGTAATATAAAAAAACTTTTATACCAAAGAATTAAGTTTAGTGCACTCAGCAGCATTTATCAAGTTTCAGAGAACACAACTGTGTAAACTTGCATAAATAAAATAAATTAACAATAATAACAATAGTGCTGCTGCGACAATAGAACCCAGCAGCACAGATATTGGACTTGGCCTTCCCTTGCGTTGGCTCAGTGAAATGCAATGAAGGATTTTTGTTCAGCCATCAGACTGCAATTACTAAAAAAGAATAATAAGTACAAGGTTAGCATTTTTAGTATAATATAATTCCATTAATTGTTCCATCGGGGGAACATAAAGCCCAAATCATTATTGAGTGGACCAGACTAGTAAAACCTTTGCATAATAACCTATAAATAATATATAATACAAATAATACATATTATAACTTCACAATAATAAACCATCTACAGTGTTAATAGATACTCATAAAATGTGTCTGAACCTCATGAGGAACTTTATTATTTATATATTCTATCTCTAAACTTATTAAACTTTAATCTATTAAGAAAGTTGTTCTATACTACAAGTGGTTGCTGGAGCTGGAGACTTTTTTCCTTCTCCATGCACCTTGGAAGTAGGTGGAGTTGTGTCAGAAACCTCGACCGAGCCCCCTGAAGAAAAATGTGTCCTTCAAATCTGAATCACATTTTGCAAGTCAATTATAAAGTTGGATGTCCACGAGAAGATCAGAAGCCTCGACTGTGAATGGCGAGTGAAAATAAGTGAGAATAGCTGTGTGTATAATTGGAAAAACTGCAATTTTCACACTTTGCAAAGTTATCCACTGGCTCGTGGTAGCCGTATGTTTGACACCTCTGCTCTAGCGATTCTCCTTCTGAATCCACATTTTTTAAAAATCCACAGGACCACTTAATGTTTTTAAAAAAAAAATGATATGGAGCAATTGTCCTTCTCCAAAAATATTACTGACACAAACAGCAAGTATAATTATTTAAAAGGTGCTCAGTTACTAGAAAGCAACAATATTAATAATGATCTTATAATAAATATTACAGATATGATTTATAAATTACATTTTGTGCATTTTAAAGCCATCCACATACAAACAATAAACCTTTTTAAATTACTGCAAATATGAACTATGAATACAACAACCTGTAAATACTCCTTTAAATTTCTTCTAAAACTGCTTTTTTTTTACACATGAACTTAAATTATTGCATACTAATTAATTAATCAAACATTAATAAGTTGCATTTAGGCTCCAACAGTAAGTGTAGACTGACTAATCACAGTCATTTTTTAAGATTGCTGTCTTGGATTAAATTAAAAAATGTAACTGGAGTCATTTTCTTTGTGCTAATATTGAAGTTTTGAGCTTGTTTCATTAAACTTTGACTAAATTTCCCAACAAATGTGATCATATTAACCAACTTCTTTATTTGATCTTATGTACTTTACTTAATGTAATACTTTAACTGTATCTCCCTGCCTTATAACTATAAAGGGGATATATTTATTTACAAGGTTGTCACTTCTGTTACCATTTGATGAACTTCCCTTCCTCATTCTCAGAAACGAAGAGTCATGCTGCTACCAACCATATTGAACAAAGTTTTACTGTGAATTTAAAAAAAAAAAAAAGGTCTGAGTTAAATCTTTTCCTCTTGCAGCCTTTCCAGACGATGGTTAGGGGGGTGTCTGCGTTACGGGACGACGAGAAGAAAGAGGAAAAGGTCAGCCGTCCTCGGGAGCCTCTCATGGCTCTCGTGGATTGGGCAAAGAGCGGCGGCGTGGAGGGCTTCGCTCTCCGAGGAGCACTTCGACTGCCTTCCTTCAAGGTAAAAAATAACACTTATAATCTTCACACTTTAACATGATGAACTTAAACATCATCTTTAATTGTATATACACACACACACACACACACACACACAGTCAGACATACTCCCCTTTATATTAATCCGATTGGCACTTTAACATGTCTGAATTAGCACTCTGGTCACTTTTACGTAAAAGTCACGATGGCCTAGTTTCGTTTTCGTTTACACTGTTAACGTGACCCAACTGTGAATTAAATGCTGTCAGATTAACACAAAGGCTGCAGCAGCACAAGGTAAAATATGCAGAGGAAGAACATCACTGTAATGCATTTAATATCTTAATTAAATGGGTTTAAATTACCGAAAAAAGCTCATTTTAAGGAGATTTTGAGCTCAATCTTCTCGTAATTAGACTGTACAGGATTGGCAACTTCACCTCCTGTCATTTAATGATGAGCATGTTTGACTTTATAAAACAGGCAGCAGAATTCACTCTCTGATTAAAGGAGCGAGAAGAGTTACTGTGAGAAGCATAACGAAGGGTCTCTTATGTTCACATTGGTCATGAATTACAGCAGCAGTCAAAAGTTTGGACACACTTTCTTATTCAAGGGAATGGCAAGATGTGTCCAAACTTTTGACTCGCAAATCAAGAAAGCGAGAAAAGGTTTATTTATAAAACTCTTTTCACAGACAACAGTCACAAAGTATTTCACATTCAGAATAAATACAATCAGACACAAACATTTAAAGCTGAGATAAATAGAAATAAAGACACCAGACAAAATATACAAAGGGAACAAACATAAGTGTCAAGTTAAAACATGAAATACCACAAACTACTTCAATGCTTGTCTGAACAGATGTTTTTTAGGTGCTTTTTAAATTAGTTCAGAGTATCCAAAGACTAGTCCAAAGCTTTCAGGATGCCGACTTAAAATGTGTCCGAGGTACACTTAGGTCCTCTACTCAGGTGCTTTCTAAGTGCACGGCTTGAGGCGTGAGGGTTCAAAAGGTCAGCAATATACTGTGGCAATGTAGAACTCTTGTACTTCAACTTTCAAAATCCATCAGTGATGAAACTTGTGAGCAACAAAGGAAAATCACAATATTTTTAACTCTCTCTCTCTCTTTCTGCTCCTTCTTGCACACCTGGTGCCAAATATTGCACAAGTATTGTCACTTTCTGTAAATCTCCTGAAATGTCTCACTCAACCATCGAGAACATTAACGTAAAAGTCACACACGTCTTAATGACAGAAAGCCATCACTTTAACAGCTTGCTGAAGCCATGTTGGTGTATTTCATGTCTGGAAAGGTTGAAGAAGTCTTTCACCATTATCACATCTGCGTCTTAAAGAAAGACATAAAAACCTTGAAATTACTTAGTTTAGTTTTTTTTAAAGTCATTATATTGAAATACACATGTATAAATAAATTAAATTACCTAATGTCCCTTAGAAACAGTGACAAACCAAAAAGAAAAGAAAAAAGATAATTTTCACATTATCCCTTTGAATAGATCCCAATGTACATAACAAACACAAAACATGTATAATAATAGGCTACATACATAATGTACGTATAATAATACAGTGAAAATATACACACATCTTTTATATATCCAAAAGTACCAGATTTCTTATACATAACGTAATCCATTAATAAATTCATATATACAATAATATTTATGCCTCAGTTTTATAGTTAAATATTTATTTTTAAATATATGTAGCGTATTAGACATTTTCATTTATTTTTCAAGTATATTCCACAAATTGACTCCTTTAATTGGTATCACTAGTCCAAATTTTTTTTTGACAAATTTAATCCTAATTACACTGTTAGGATTGCAGTCTGATTAATTTATTATGAACATAGTCTATATTTGATTTTTGTCATGTACATAAATATTAAAAAACAATACAGTTGTGTTTGAAATTGTATCAGATTTTGTGTTATGAGCTTATTGTAGTTGTCAAGTGTTTAAGTCCATTCTTGTCTGTGTTCATAATAACAATAATGTTGTTGTCTAATTGTGCAGGTGAAGAGGAAAGACCCTCTGGAGCTTGACGAGGAAGACATGAAAAGGCCGCGACCCTCGACCCCGCCTGACGAGGATGACGAAGGTTTGCAGAGCTGATTTTTTGCCTTCTTTCTTTCTTTCTTCTTTTTTTCTTAATGGAGGTTTGGATCAGTCGGCATGCTGCACGTAACTCTCTCTAACTGTTTCTCTCTCCGTTTGCAGCTGCTGATGGGAGGATGCCCGAGGCAGACAGGCAACGAGCCGAAAGGGACAACAAGAGGAGGAAAAAGAAGCCCAGGAATCGCAAACCGTGGGAGCTCGACAGCGAGGGAGAGGAGACGTCTGACGGCTCGTCGTCTGAAAAGGTGTTCATTGTGTTCTTTATTCTGTCTTTTGTGTTTTTAAAGCAAAGAATAAAAAACTATAAACTAAAGATCAAGACCATGCACTAGTTAAGACTTTTTTTGCATTAGATGTGAGTGACATCAGCATAAATAAACTATATTAAATTAAACTTTTATCATCAAATAACAGTCTGAGTGTCATATTCAGTGAATATAAATGTTTGATTATTTATTTTCTTTGTGTCCAACATTTTTAGGAGTCATGTCATTTTCAGTATTTTCCACTAGATGGCAGCATTTCACTGTAATCCTTTATACACCTGCAGTCTCTGGTCTGAGTGAGCTACATCTATTTTTGTAACTACAACTCTTTTTTTTTTCAATGTTTAGGACGATGAGGACGAAGAGGGGGAAAGTGAAAAGGAATCAGATGGTAAATCTCAACCATTAATCTAATTATTATCTCATTATTATACATTTATCTCATTATCAGCACCAAAACTCTTTCCTTTTCCTCTTTTTTTTAGATGATGCCCTTAGCGTCGACAGTGATGATGAGAGCCTTTCCTCATCCTCCGAGGGCTCATCCACCTCAGGGTCCTCATCTTCGTCGTCCTCCGAGGATGAGGATGAAGAAGAGGGAGAAAGGGCGGAAAGCGAGGGGCCAGACACCATGGATGAATCCACCATGGACAGCACAAACGAGAAGGAGGATGGCAGGTATAAATAACATTCACATACTTATCTGCCTCATCTCAGTTTCCTCCGAAATACATCTGAATAAATATTTTGGCAGTGTGACGTAAATACATTTTAATCGTGTCATTGTTGGCTCCAATTTCTTCTTCTTCTTCCTCTTCTTCTTCTTAGGGAAAATATGGCAGCTGCTGTTTCAAAGGCAGAGGTCAAAGCAGGTAAGACAGAAGTCCTCATCAACATTATTAACAAATGCCACAAAAAGAAGATGAAAAGCAGCAAATGCAGAGAAAATAAAGTTAGAAATATATAAGTACAGGCATCAACTACAAAGTTTTAAGAGGTTAAAGGAGTCAGCTCCCTCAGTTAATGTGTTACTGTTCATTTTAATGTCTCAGAGGGTTTGGGTGCTATTTCTTTTACTTTTATGCCAAAATGTTAGGAGGACAGGGTGAAATATGGCCCTGCAGTGAACCTTTGAAATCCGGGAGTTCCTCAGTCAAGCCATGTTTTTGTTAATAAATTCCTTCGAATCAGAGTTGCATTGATACTTCAAAGCGTTGGTTGTTGAGGCATGTTGGATTGTGTGACCAAGTTCACACAAAGAGTCCTAACATAGCTCCAGATTGCGTTGTATAAATATACTATATTACCCTCCACTGCCTCCATAAACAAACTTCAAGGGGCTCAGTGGTTCCTGAGTGTGATGTGATTATTGTAGACGGTTTATGTACGACGCCTCATACCACACCTCGGGAATTTAACTAGCTGGGGAAGTTGGTGCAATTAGCCAACTCTCATTTGGCCCAGTGTGAGGATTTTCAAAGGGTTTTGAACAATAAGACATTAACATAGATGACAGAAATGATGATAAGGTGCAAACAAAGTGGAAAAAACTTGACTTTATTGTGAATTTCGAGTAAGGCTATAAATTTTAAAGCCTTTTATAAAAAAAAGGTCTGAACAATCAGTTGAGCCATGTTTACTCCTTTGTGTTTAATTTGAATCCGTCTTTAAAATGTCTCCCTTTCTTCTCTCAGGTGAAGCCAAGGACCGCAAGACCGATACAACATCCGCACCTACCAAGCGTCCTCCATCGCCCCCATACCCGCGTCCTTCGTCCCCTATTGTCCTCGTTCCTCCTCTCAAGAAACGCAGGAAGACTGTCTCCTTCTCAACGGACGAGAACGACAGCAAAGCGCAGCCGCAGACCGCGCCTCTCTCTCCGTCTCCGTCACTACTGGCGGCTGACTCTCCGCTCCTCTCCCCCGGCAGACTCCCAGACTCCCCCGCCTCCGCCACCGGACCGTCTGCTAAATCCACGCAAGGCATCCAGCTGCTCCCCTTTGCCTCCAAACCAGGCGAAGGCAACGCCCTCATCGTTCCCCCGCCCGAACGAACCCATGATTCCGATGAGTCCAAAAAGGGACCCCCTTTCCTTCCTCAGACCACCCCCGTCAAATCCCCCAGCAAACGGGGCTCGGGCAAAGACTCCCCCAAATCTCCCGCCCCTCCTGTCATGGTGTGCCGCACCGTGCAGAACTTGCCGTTGGACCACGCCTCTATGTGCAGGATGGCCTTCGAGGAGGCCCCACCTCCGCCTCCCGTCAACAAGCGGTCCAGAGGAAGGCCTCGGACGTCCAGCCTGTCCGCCTCCTCCTGTCACTCCCTCAGAGAGGAAGACGAGGATGAGGAGGAGAACGAGCAGAGGTTGAGACTCAGAGAGCAGCTGGGGGCATCGAGCCTCCTCCAGCTGGCTTCGACCACCGACCTGTCTGTGTTGGCTGACGTCGCCCTGAAAATGGACCCCGACGCCGGGGACTCTGAGGAGACGGAGACCTCTGATGAAGCAGAGGAGCAGAAGATGGAGGAAGATCTCTTCTCGCCGGAGTCGCTGGCTCTGGTTTTGAGCCCAGAGGGTGTAATTGTCCTGATGGAGCACAACTACTGCAAACCTCCTGTTCTCCCGGTGTCACCCGGTACCAAAAGGACTTCCTCCAAACAAGACCCCTCTGTCTTGCTCCCTGCAGACCTCAACACTATTTCTGGGGTGCTCGAAGCGCCAGAGGAGGTCATTGGGGAGGCGCTACCTCCTGTGTCTTCCAAGGGAGACACAGGAGAATTCTTGTCTACGATGGGAGTGCTGTGTGAATCTGAGGATGCGGGGCAGGCCGCTTCTCTGCCTCCGTCGGCAAAGAAGAAGAGCATAGTCGGCAAAGGGTTCGAACTTGAAAAAGACAAGAGCAAAAAGAGGAGAAGAAAAGACAAAGAAAACCAGGAGGTTCACCACACGAAAAAACCGAAGGAGCAACCCGGCAAGAAACAGAGGAAGCGGAAACTAGAGGTGCGTAGGACTTGGTTCCTGTGTCTTAATCATAGACACTGAAATATGTGTCAATCTGTTACAATGTTTCTGACACAATACTACCATGACTCATTTGTGGGTTCGTTGTAAGGTGTCTGTCATTGTTATTACCTTTTGATGTTTTACTGTAAAGTCATATCAGGTTTTTCCCCCTTGTAAAAAAATGATTGTTTTCTGATTGTGTCTCGTGCACGCTCGAAAGGTGGCTGCTCTTTGAAACCGATATGTCTCTGCTTAGTCACGGGAGGAAAAAAACAAGACGGTGCATCATGCTACAATATAATCAGACGTCATTAAAATTATTAAAGACACATGTTATCAATTTGCATGACCGGATTTATATAAGCAGCTTTTATTTGGTTTTATCTGGTCGGCACATGGTGGATTCTGGCCGGAGAAGCAGAGGGAGGTAGGAAAATGATCCTGATTGATCCGGTTTTCCTCTCTGCAATAACTCACAAGTCAGATCACTGAAACACAAACAACACAGTCCTACTTTGCCTCTGCGTTTGATTTATAACGTGGTTTTCGTCACGTTTCCAGCTTACTTCAGGCTTATTTTCACCTCGGGCAAGTTTCATTGAGCAATTCTCTTTCCACTGAAAATTACATAATGCCCGTTATCTGGGTTTGGCTTGCCTCATGATTTAATTACCCCTCAATACAATACATTGATAAATCACTGTCAGCCGCTGAGCTGACGGTTTGTGATCAGTGTAATTAACAGTCGAAACAATAGTCTTATTCATTAAATGTTTGCATTCAACGTCTGTACAGATTTCCTCTGAACTGTACAGATTTCCTCTGAACGTTATCATCTTTTATTTTGTGGTAGCTGTAAAAATATACATGTATAATAATTAGTCATCAGTCCTTAATATCTATATGGACAAGGTGACCAAGACTAGATGTGTACAAGATGCTAGTGTCAACAAATTAGGAAATAAAAAGCAATAGTAGATCATTTTTGCTTTATTTTGGACCAAAGAAACTGAACTACATAGTGTTTATTCTTTTCTAACATTACTCATTCCCTCTGTTCAGGACTCGGAGGAGGAGGTTGACGTGGAGGAGCTCGAGTCCGGGGAGCTGACGAGCACGGACACCGAGGACGAGGTGGTCGAAGAGGTGAGGAAGAGCGAGCGCCTCTTCCTACAGGAGGCCGGAATAACGCCGTCGCAACGCTGGCCCAAACCCCTCCCTGCGCCCGAAGCGCTGGCCTTGAAGTTTGAAAACCGAAGCGAGTTCGAGCAGATGACGATCCTGTACGACATCTGGAACTCCGGTCTGGACGGTGAGGACTTGATGCTGCTGAAGAAGACGTACGAGAAGCTGCTGCAGGACAACCACAGCTCTGATTGGCTGAATGACACTCACTGGGTCAACCACACTAATATCCTTATCATTTACTGCCTTCTATATTCAATATGTTGTATGTGATAGTCGTGGAAATGAACTTTGAGTTTTGTAATGGTTAAAATTAGCCTAAAAAACGTCTTTGCTTCACTGTGTAGTCTCCTGTTATTTCCCTTGACCTTTGAGCTGCACTAACCAATCTGCCAAACCCTCGGCGTAAGAAGAAGAGCGTTGACGGGCAGCTTCGTGAGCACGTGACCGGCTGTGCCAGGAGCGAGGGCTACTACGCCATCAGCCGAAAGGAGAAGGACGTGTACCTGGATCTGGACCTGCCCGAGCAGGTCATACGGGAGGTGGAGAACGTCGACAGCTCGGTAAGCCGACTCTCCCAATTTCTTTCTCTGAGTGTGTTATTCGCTCCTATCTGCTGTAAGAGTGAGTCTGGTTTTTACTTTACCTCCACTGTTGGTGATGTTTTTGTTCAAGGAAACTGAACTTCAGGGGGTTTAAAGCTTCTTCTTTTTTTTATTTCATTCAGAGTTGATTCTTGATTCAAAACAGATCTTCAAAGGAATGAATACAAAAAGGGGGCAATATTTACAGTAAACTGTCTGCCAGATTCTCACTGGTGTCCTTAGTCCACTGAAATACAACATGAAACATAAGTGGCAATCACAATAAATGGTCCGCAACCTTTTAATTTTAAATTAAGTTGAAGTTAACTGCATTAAATAGTATATTGATTAATTTGAGAGCATCTTAGAGTCTCCTGCCTGCATGAGAGTAACGAACTGAGGGGTAGGTAGACTGGTCTGTCCTTGATTCCACCGTGCATGGATCTGCCACTCTAATCAATGATTGTGATCCCACTGGGCGCCGTGGCACGTTTCAAAAGAGTCCCAGAAGCAGCTCCCCGCTCCACTGCACTATAAATATGCACCGAGTCTATTTTCAACAGATGCTTCTAAGCCACGTCGAGTTCCTCTGAGCAGATCAAGCCAAACAGGAAGTCAGACACAGAAACAGCATAGAGCATCCGGTTACTTTTCAAAATAAAACAACCCATGCAGACTCCCGATCGTATTTCAGTAGTAAACACGAATAACTGACCCACAATAGAAGCACAAAAAACAAAGAAAATGATCAAATAAACTACCTAAAGTTAACTAAATTGGGTCGTTTAGTTGTGCTGCTACTGCAGTAATTACAGTCTAATGTCTCCAGCAGTGGAGAGCCGCCTCTCTGCTGCATCGTTATCTCTTGTTGAGATGAAACAGACTCAGCACCGAGTTATTTTCTTCACCTCAGAGTTGATTTAAGTTGTTTTAATGCTGCAGTTGTGTTTGTCAGCTGGTCTTTTTAGTTACCACTGGAGTTTGCTGCTCCGTTGTGCTAATAACCTTCTTCTCCTCTGGGTGTAGAAAGTATTCAAAACATACTTCACATTCATCTTGCAAAGGTAATTATTTAGACATTAAATCAAAACATGCTTGCAAATGCTGCCAGATTAACTATAAGATAACAAAATTCTAGGAAGTCTGAATGCTGCTCTGCCCTCGCAGAAGACTTCTGCCTTTTTCATTTCGTCAACATCACGTTGAAGAACATTTCGAAAGTCTGTTTTTGACATTCGTGGGTTTACTCAGAATGGCCGAGGTTGTTTGTTACAGGTTATGACGAGTAGTATTGTTCAGCTCGTCTGCAGAGGAGTCAGACTTTAAAGGATGATGTGGAACGTGGAGGAGCCAGCTCACTCAGTCAATGTGTTTAACATTAATCCTGGTGGGTCAGAAGGGGGACGGTGTGTCTGTTCCTGCAGTTTCTGGTAAAAAAATAAAAAGTTTACAGGACAGGATAAAACGCAGCCTAGCAGTGAACCTCTTGACAGTCGTGCGCAGTAGCGTAAACAAGCTTACGTCCGTTGAATTTGGTTTACATCAAGACTTCAAAGGTGAAAGTAAAGGTGTAATTGTGTGGAAAGTTGAGGCAAAGTTCACGAAGAATCCCAACGTGGTTCCAGATGACAGTGTTGTAGAAATAAAGTATGATGCCCAAACCTCCACTGGCTCTGCAAAACAAACTTTCAGGGGGTCCTTGCTTGGTATAATATCATTATTTCAGACACGTTGTAATATAAAGCTTGATAACATGCCTTGGGAATTTAATTGGCAGTAGCAGTAAGTGTGCTTGGCCCACTGCTATTCAGCAATTTTGGCAGTCAGGATGGTGAAGGATGATTTCCAGAGCATAGAGTTGAGGTTGAGGGATATTGTGCAACAGTGATGTGGTTTTTCCAAATAGCTGAGCAACACAAAGGCTGATAACTTAACTGTTTTGTATTATGAAGTTTGACACAATAAGATTTACAGCAAACTTCATTATCAGTAGACATTTTTACATTTCATTCTTCTCAATGACATATACGGGTTTCTTTTGATTTATATTATACGCTAATATTTGGGTTGTGTTTTCTTCTTCACACTTATATGTACACCTGTAAATATAGAAATGGGATTGACACATCATGTGACTGCCGGGTAAGCTGGGCCTTGTTCTATTTAAGGTGGAAACTATACTGTCAAGTTTTAGTCTGAGGAAGTGTGCAGGCTTTTTTCTGCTTTCATTGTTAGACGTTTGAAATAAGGGGCGGCTGCAGCTCTGGAGGTAGAGCACGTCATCAGCGGTCAATTTAGATGACCTACAGTGGAGGATGGACCACTGTGCAACACATGAAGAATGTTTTTAAGACAGTTTAAAGATACTGAAGGTTATATTTGGGTCAGTTTTAAAAGCAGCATCAGCTTTGTTTAACTGCACATTTTGTATTTTTGTTGTTTTTATGTCATTTGAAATGACATTTGCACCATTTTTTTACCAAAATGTCAAATGGTGTAACCCCAAAAGAATGATAAATATTACATATTTTATCCACCTACAGTGTATTCAAGTGGACTGGTACAAATAATTACTTGAAATGGTTCCTGATCTCCATGATTCCCCAGATTAAATGTAATATTTAGAACAATTGTATTCCATTACCTTTATTTAATATAAACAACTTATAATGTAAGATCATGCCAAACTAGTTGATATGGTTTTTTATTGAGAATTTAATGTTTTTAAGCAAGTTGAATTATTTTGTACAAAGTTTTTATGGTTACACCACTTAGACATTTTTGCCATAATCCTCTAATATATTCTCTTAAAATGGATTAAAAGCAGAAATTTGAGTAGTTATTCATATGTTTATTTTCACATTTGAACCCCTTTAAGTTTGACTAAACCACATGGACACAAAATAATGTTATTGACCTATAAATATTTATCTGCTAGTTCAGTCATAAACGGTTTTGTAGTTCTCTCTTAAAGTCTCCTTCCGCTCAAAAACTAAGTCTTTTTTTCTTCGTGTTCCTTCAGTCGGATGTTTGAGCTTCTCTGTGCAGAACGGTGCATTTGCCGAGTTTGTTCTCATTATTTAAAAGTGGAAGGTTTCACTGAGCTCACCTTACATATCAGGTGAAGCGGTGAACTTGACCTTTGAACGTGCCACTTGCACAAGTGTGATGTGGAAACGTGAAGCTTTTCAGAGCACTTAACGCAGAAGTAAGAGACATCTTGTGTCAGCGGTTAAACTTTTGACACGAGAAATATTTGCATAATAACGAATTAAATGTCACAATTTTATAGGTTTTTGTAATGAGGAAGAAGGAGGTTTCATTTTAAAGGGTTTTCAAGTAGATAATTGAACAATTTAGACGCAAATTACTAGCAAAACCGGATCCGTATACGCTGTCTTGTGCTAATATTATTGCAAGTTTAGACAATTAAGACTTCTGATGGCTGACACACTGTATGTTAAAAGCATTCTTGCAACACTTGCTTACTTCTGCTAGTGAGCAGCTGTAGCCAAGCAAACATTTGTTCACAAGTTTTTTTTTAAAGTGTCCCACAGCTAGAAAACAAGACTATATAAACGTTTGATTTCTCAATTTGTGGAGGCGGTCAGCGACAGCCACAGTATGTTGTCCACAAGTTACATACCTTCCCCTCCCTCCAACTACATTTCACAAACAAACAACACACATTCATACAAGCACTGATTAACTCGGCCATAATTTTGAGCTTTCACACACACATGCTCACATTCTTCTGTCTCTCAGCCGCGGCCCAGATTAAGTCATTTTCATCATTTTTGTTTCGTGATTTTGTCATTTAGATTTTCTTTTCCTCTTGTGTAACTTTAGGATTGGGTCACATCTTAGAGGTTTAACGGATCACAAGACTGGCGGTTCAGATTGTATCAATGTTTTCAGTCAAGGATCATTTATGAGATCAGTAACGGAGGGAAAAACAGAAAAGGAGACAAATATAACTTTTATATAACATCCCATTTATTCTGTAAAACATTAACGCAAGAAACATCTGGCCCATGATCTTAAATAAAAACATTCAAGATGTCCAGTGTTTTAAATTAAGCCTTCAATTGTTAAACATGGTGTCTTCTTCCTTTAGACATGGTAGTGAATTTAAACTTGATGATAATTTAGCAACATGTTCTGCAGCTTAGCTCGTTGAACGATCCCCCAAACAAACATAAAGCGATAACATCAGTTAGCAGCTACACACATTCCTGCAAATGTGACTTCAGACACGTTAGATGCCAGCTTGGTTGTCTTAAAAAAAAAACGTTATTCAAATTTCTGTAGTAGGAGTAACCGTCAAAGTGTACTATCTTGTTTTTTAGGGCGTCCGTTAAATGACAATTATATAGAATAAATTATATAGAATAAAAACTACAATCAAGATATTCAATGTTTAAATAAAACCTTAAATTATATAATAATAAATCCCTGTTATTTACATTTCTGTATTAGGAGTTACAACTTGAAATGTACCATCTCATTTTCGAGGGCAGTTTTATAGATATAAAGATAAAGATAACTTTATTGTCATTGTACAGAACATACAACGACATTCAGGTGCGCTCAAGACAAGTATATATATATATACTTCAATTAAATATTAAACAGAAAATTAAATAAAAGCTACAAGATAATAAATAGTCGGAGAAACAAGAGAACAAATAATACACACAAAATAAAATATAACAAACAAAAAGAGAAATAAATAAAACAAATATCAGTTAAAGCATATAAAGTAAGGAGATAAAACTCAGAGCAGAGCAAATCAACAGTGATAGTTATAAATATTGAGGTTATAAGACATAAGTATAAATATTATTATGGACATGTGCAGTTTGGCCCAAAATAAGAAGGTTTCTTTTTAAAAGTTTTGTTTCTAACGAGACTTTTAAAGTTAATCCGTAGGTTTATACAGTGCTGCTTGAAAGTTTATCAACCCTTTTTTTTGTGAATTTTCTCTATTTCTGCATTAATATGACCTAAAATCAGATGTTTACAAAAGTCCAAAAACTAGATTATGGAAAAAGGAATGAAATTAAACAAATGAAATAGAAACAATAAAGTTTTATTAATTTATTGAAGAAAATTTTGCAATCTGACATATTTGTGTGAGGCGAAAAGTGATTGTGAATCCTTGCTTTCGGTAACTCCCCCCCCCCCCCCCCCCCCCCCAGTCCCCGTCACAGCAATAACCTTAACCAAATGTTCCAGCTGTTTATAAGTCCTGGATGTCAGCTCAGAGGAAATTAAACCCGTTATCCCTTAGAGGTCTCAGATAAAGGATGTTTGTGGTCTTAATGGGATTAACTGACTGTTTCAGGTATGGAGACACAAACTAGGAGGGTTTTTGCTCTAAACTATTCTTCAGCAGAGCAACTCGTCTTTATTTCATGACCCACTTTCTGTTGAGCTTCAGTTCACAACATTTTCCTGTAGAATATAGGAGTGTAAATCACAAGTTTCTTCATGATACAATATCGATTTGATGTTTGCCGATATCACAAAGTCTTTCACGATACGATACGATTCGATTCAGGAGCCGGCGATCGATATGAGGCGATATAACAGCTGATTTAACACAATCACTTCCATTCATATCAAATCATAATCTATTCTTTCTTTAAGTAAATAAAAATATACTTCCTTTTCACTATAAAGTACCGTTTCTTTAATATATTGAGCTTTAAAACTTTCACATCCCATGAAAGAACATCGAAAGAACATTAAGTTACTATATTTATACTGTAGTAGAGTCGCTGGCACGGACTGTTTCCTCCAGCAGAGCCACAGACAGACAGGTGTCGTTTAAATCTTTTTTATTCGCACGCTATACCGACGTTGAGCTCCCGTGTTGCAGCTGCCTGGTGTCCAGACCCCTCTCCATGGGCGACACAAACTTAAACGTTGGGCTCTTCTCTCCAGCTGTGCTGCACTTCAACTGTCTTTGTGCAACCTTGGTCCAGTTCAGCCACTTCTGCAGAAACAAAGAGAGGTTCATTAATCAGCTCACCTGGCGCTGCTGCTGCTGCTGAGCCAGCTCTATCCGACCTCTCTCTGTCTCCTACAGCTGACTGCCAAAACCGAGCCCACCTCCACATTCACATTAAAGCAGGATTTTTGCTTCTCTTTCAAAACTGCGGAGGTAAAAAAAAAAAAAAAAAAAGAGACAACCTGCCAGCAGCAGCCGCACATTTCAGGCTGAATTTAGGACAAACCCAAAACCCTCTTGCTAACGACTACATCACCATACTGCACCACATCCTATAAAAGAAAAACCAAAAGAATGTTAAGTTACTATATTTATACATTAAAGGAGGTTTTTTGCTTCTCTTTCAAAACTGCAGAGGAAAAAAAACCCAGAGACAATCCGCCTGACTTCGCTCAAAAGATGAGCAGCAGCATTTCAGGCTGAGTTTATAGTCTGTCTGAAGCATTAGATGACCGACTTACTGAAACGTTTTATTTTGGGGGTTTTTTCCAAGAACAAATAATACAACAATAAAGTATAAAACAAGAATGTAACAAACAAAAAAGTCGGAAAAAGGAAACAAACGGAAAAGACGGCACCTACGAGAGCAAAACAAAATAATTAATAAATAAAATAAAGTAAATAAAAACAAAAGAAAAGAAAACACACAAAAAAACAAAAATACATCAACAGTTATTCACAACCAGATCAGACAAGTAGTGTTATTCACATTTTGAGCTTTTTTACTTTAAAATGACAATAAAAATACACGATTAACTTGGAATTGCAGCTTAATCTAGTCGCTTAACATAAGAAAAAAAAAGTTGAGGTTTAGCTTTTGTTGGAAAAAAAGCTGCTCATGATCACTCATGGTCGTTGCCATGGCGTTGCATTTTGTTTGGAGGTGTGTGAGTGTTCCAAGGTGTGTCTTGAAGATGACAATCGATGTTGTCATTATTGCATCGTTGCTACTGGGTCGATGTATCTTTCCACCCTTCGGGGTCGAATATGTTGGCACAACTCAAAACATGTTGCTCTGTCAATGATCGTAATATTTCCTGGTCCAGAGGCTATGAAGCAAGCCCAAACCATGATGGCCACCACCATAATTCACACAGATGGGGTAAAAGATTGTTATGTTGGATGCAGATCAGTTACACTCACATTGGAGGAAAGGGAGGGGGGGGCACTTTTCATAGGAACTTTCTAAAGCATCTTCAACAGTCATCGCCATGATTTTCCGTGTGGAAAAAGCGCTTTATTATTCCCAGAGTGTTGTCAATAAGGAAAGATTGAACACTTGGATACAGGGGGGCGGGAAAAAACAAGCTGCTGATATGTATGGGTTGTTGTGTTGCCATGCAAATCATGGAGTTCCCTTTTAATGTGTTTTCCATCATGGCTATTTTCTCTTTCTTTCTGAATATCACCATGGAGAAAGTTCCCTTATTTCCACCACACACGCACGCACACACACACACACACACCACACAACCATTCCTTCCTAACCAGTATGATCAACTCAGCACCCCCCCCCCCCCCCCCCCCTCCGAGATGTGACCAGGCACCGCACCAGACACACAGCAAGCTTTGTGTCTCCATCAAAGCCGCGGGGGAAACTTTTTTAAGGTGTCGGCGCCGTTCCAGGTAAACCTCAAGGTGGTGTTTTGTTTTTTTTGGTCTTACCTGGTGGTGCAACTGCAAAGGATCAGTGGTGTCTTCTTAATTATAGAGTTGTTAAGTGAGGATCAGATAACACTCACTCAGCTATTAAAGAAACTGAACACACATGAAGCAGTAGAAAAGAAAAAAAAAGAAAAAAAAAGCAACCAGTGTTTATTGTGCGTCTGCTGCTGCTCAGTTAATCTGAGTCATCTTTTGGTTGCTTTTTACCACCGTTACTATGACTCTGTGACCATCCTACCAGCTACAACCAAGCCCAACTACTATTTAAATGTGTACTTCTATTACTGGTATCAAGAAAGAACAAACCCCAGAAGATAAGGGTGTTTATTAAGGATTTGTCAGGTATGAGCCGTATCAGTAACAGGCTGCGTAGTACCAGTCACCGATGTGATCATTTAACATGAAACAGCACGTTTAACAGTAGCAGTCAGATCAGTATCATCATGTTTTAAATCGCTTCCCGAAACTTTACCTAATACATTTGGCGGCTGTTCATAATTTATAGCTGATTGGACGTTTATCTTGAAGTTGTGCTGCAGTTTTTTGGTTAATTTGAACAAAATGAAATATATAAATAGGCAGTGAAACATAAGGAAATATAGAAATGACAGCAAACTGTAGATAAATAACAAAATAATAACTATTCAATGTTGGAGAAAGGGACGAAGTGAGGAACTTTTCTAGTCGTATATCCTTTTTTAAGCACCGTTGGCTTCAGCTTCTGTTTTATTTTTGGCGTTAAATTAAACATGAGTCATAAGAATTAATGATATTATTGTGTGAGAAACGGAAGCTGAAGTATTCTTAGAGGGTTTTTTTTCTTTCTTTCTTTCTTTTTTTAACCTTTTTAGTTTGTTTACTCTAGTCTGAATCAGTGGATGAGTTTGGTTTCCTGTTTTAGTCCACAAGAGAGGATTCAGTCTGATGGTTGGTTTATTGTGTCTGAAGCAGGAGGGTTCGCCCTCGATTCATTCATCAGGTCGTCATTAGCAACTATTTAAATGTACTCATCTGTATCCCAGCATACAAACCAGACATGAACAATGTACTTTATGAGCACTCGTTACAGATAACAGGCACTGTCACACTTTATATCCTTTTATTATGACTATACGACTATATATCGTAAAAAAAAACGGTGTATAAAAAGCACCTTTAACGCCTTAAAAATTACAAATTAAAAAGTGGGGTGTGTCTTATTGTTATGGAGATTTCCTTAATTAAGGATGAGAGAGAAAATCATGAGTCCAGTAAACGATTTGAAATCACAAACTAGTATTTTAATATCTTGTACAGGATGAGTTCAGCACACAGCACACGTAAGGTATTGTACAGAGAACAGAACCGCCTGTATAAAGAAACGGAAGCAAAGTTATCATCTCTTTCAGGCTCATCCCACACATCAGCCCATTCCCCTAAGATATAACAAGGCCTCACAGGTGGTGTCTTATCAGCCTTAGTGGGAGCCCAGTCAACAGCACATTCACACACACTATGAGAAGGATACACAAGGACATGCTAACAAGGCCTAACACAGGTTAACACAATACTGAAATGCATATGGATATAATGAATATTATTTCTCCCTTGTTCATTTAATGAACAAATACAATCAATATACAATAGTCAAACATTAAAGACATCAAATGCATCAATCTGTTTTGCAGTTTAAGATACATCATCATTAAAATGTCTTAGAAAGCTGTTGCGTTGTTTTTGTATCATCAAAGTTTTCCTAGAGAAATAAACTCAAAAACTAGAGAAATAAACTCAAAAACTAGGAAAATAAACTCAAAAACTAGACAAATAAACTAAAAAACTATGGAAATAAACTCAAAAACTAGAGAAAAAACTCAAAAACTAGAGAAAAAACTCAAAAACTAGAGAAATAAACTCAAAAACTAGGAAAATAAACTCAAAAACTAAGGAAATAACCTCAAAAACTAGGAAAATAAACTCAAAAACTAAGGAAATAAACTCAAAAACTAGGAAAATAAACTCAAAAACTAGGAAAATAAACTCAAAAATTAGGGAAATAAACTAAAAAACTAGGGAAATAAACTCAAAAACTAGAGAAATAAACTCAAAAACTAGGGAAATGAACTTTTCAACGTTTTAACCGGCTGTGTCATCGTCTGGCTCAGAATCAGAGCTGTCCGGGTCTGAAAGTCTCTTGCTGTTGAGGGAGTCTCGCTGATACAATTGAGTGTATTGTACAAATTGAGTCGATATCATGGAAGTGATGCATTGCTTTAGAACGGGAATGGTGCAACACGAGCAAAATGCCAACATCAGAAACAGAGAAAGAAGGAGCATTCCTAATTTTATAAGCCATGATTTCCAGCTCCAGCTAGAAAGCCACGACCAGAGGTTGAAGTCATCAGAAGATTGAGAGTCTTTAGACTTTTGTCTCACGAGGAGATTATTCATATAGGCGACCACGTGCGTCATATTATCAGAATAGTCGGGTATGAACGTACAGCATACATTTCCAATTATGTGGCACACACCTCCACTTGCTGCTAAGAGGTAATCTGGATATAATTATAAGTATGTAAAAGACCCTGCAGCTAATGAAAATAGACCCATTACTGTTTTATGTTGTACAGAAAAATAAAAAAACAAAACCAGGCGGGTTCGAAGGCAGGTGCTGATTCAGTGTGATGATCAGAAGTATTTCAGACACTAGTTGCTGTGATGTATTTACAGACCAAACTCACCCGACTGAGAGCAGCAGATGTTGAAGTGCGATATGCAAATGAGCAGCTTTTATTGAGCTGTGGCTGCGACAGACAGTATGAGCACAGATCTGAAGAATAAAAGATTCAATAACTTTGTGGTTTTTCCTCTGGATGGAAGAGAGGATGCTTTGTTTGACTCTGGGACCGACACGGAGACAAGGACAGTGAGCTTGGGCGTAATATTTGCACACAGTGACAGCTCTGATGAACAGTTTTCGGACACGAGCGAGCATACAGCTACAAGCTTTATCAAATATTTAAAGTTATTGTATTCTTTTAAAAGGCTTAATTGAAATTCAGCCTAATCCGAACCCAGTCTGAGTTAATATACCGGTCCAGTTCAGTTAACCAACTCATTACTGGACCATTAACCATTAAACAGACACACTATTTCAGGTGTAATATGTGTGTGTTTGATGGCGTTTCAAATAAAAGTAAATTAAGAAAGTTTTGGAGTATAAAAATATGTTTATAAATGAATAACTACTGGTGCATTCAAGTCCTTCATCCTTTTTTAAGCACCATTGGCTTCAGCTTATGTTTCATTTTAAGTGTTTTTGGCGTTAAATTAAACATGAGTCATAAGAATTAATGATATTATTGTGTGAGAAACGGAAGCTGTAGTATTCTTAGAGGTTTTTCTTTCTTTCTTTTTTTAAATTTTAGTTTGTTTACTCTAGTCTGAATCAGTGGATGAGTTTGGTTTCCTGTTTTAATCCACAAGAGAGGATTCAGTCTGATGGTTGGTTTATTGTGTCTGAAGCAGGAGGGTCCGCCCTCCATTCATTCATCAGGTCGTCGTCATTGGCAACTGTTTAAATTTACTCATCGGTATCCCAGCACACAAACCAGACATGAACAATGCTCTTTATTAATGCACTTTACAGATAACAGGCACTGTCACCCTTTATATCCTTTTTTTATGACTACATGATTTTATATCGTAAAAAAACGGTGTATAAGACGACAAACCAGACATGAACAATGCTCTTTATATTCTTTAATTATGACTACATGACTATAAAATAGCCTGGATTAAAGTTTTATCCAGGCCCAGTCAGTCAGTCATACATTTTAGATTAGATAGAATTTTTTTATGTCGTTGTCTTTTAAAGGGAAACACATATTTCATTTTCTGCTTATGTAGGAAAGTGTATAATGAGAAATGAGAATCTGGTAGAGCACGTCTAGTAGTTTCATGTTCCCACCATGAACTCACCGCTCCAGAGTTCATTTGAGGCCAGATTGTGACCACCTCCTCCTCTGAAGGGTCTGGGTTCGGGTGCACCTGAGTTCAAATGTTCTCCCAATTAATCACATCAAAAGGGAAACAGAGTCTGATTCAGCTGGACTGACTCAGGTCTAAAAATATCTACAGAATTATTCATGTCCTGTCATATAGTAGACTGTTTGTTTGCTTGTGAAGTAGTTTTGACGTAAACGCTGTTGGAACAAAATAGGAATGCTTGTTTCCGTCCTCGCTCTCAACATTCACCTAAATCCTTATCTGACGCATAAGTCTGCAGTTTTAAAAAGAAACTCACCCACACTTAACGTGGCTGTTTCACATTCAGGTCAAAGTGCTCTCTCTCTCTCTCTCTCTCTCTCTCTCTCTCTCTCTCTCTCTCTCTCTCTCCTCTCTCTCTCTCTCTCTCCTCTCTCTCTTCTCTCTCTCTCTCTCTCTTCTCTCTCTCTCTCTCTCTCTCTCTCTCTCTCTCTCTCTCTCTCTCCTCTGTCTCTCCCTCTCTGTCTCTCTCTCTCTCTCTCCTCTCCTCTCTCTCTCTCTCTCTCTCTCTGTCTCTCTCTCTCTCTCTCTCTCTCTCTCTTTCTCTCTCTTTCTCTCTATCTCTCTCTCTCTCTCCTCCCTCCTCTCTCTCTCCCCCACCCCCCCCCCTCTCTCTCTCCCCCCCTTCTCTCTCTCTCTCTCTCGCTTGGGTCTCCTCCAGCTCAAGGCCAAATGATAACATGATACCGTGTCAGTGACCTTTGTTTTTTTTTGTAAACCTCTTTGCTTGTTCATTTCCTCTGCAGGGAACCAACCGGGTGCTATCAGAGAGACGTTCGGAGCAGCGCCGCCTCCTCACCGTCATCGGCACCCCGGCCGTTATGGACTCTGATCTGCTCAAACTCAACCAGCTTAAGGTACAGCCGGTCACTTCCATGGTACCGCACGTACAACCATGGTAGTCTGCACAGCCTGCAGCACGTATTGTCCACAATAAGACTCATAAACTGTGTAATTATGTTGTAACGGGGCTTTCACTTCTCTCTTCTCAGCTTCTGTATCACCAGATTAAACCTTACTAAACATTAATTTCCCCACCAGCTCCAAATGAGAGCAACCAAAAGGAAGTCATCCACCTTTATAACATCCCCTCTGTGTAATAATATTAATTAAAAATAGTAACATTCCTCATCCGTTTACAACATGGTGGCAATCTGCTACTCAGCTCCAACTCTTTTAATTAAATGGGGCATATGTGTGTTTTCCATTTGGAGACACAGTAAACAAGATGGTTTTGGTTTTAGCATTTTGCTGACGCGTTAAAAATATTTTATGACATCTTTAAGCGGTGTTGGTGGCTGCATGTTTCACATCAGGAGTCCTGTCCTCAAAATGAGTCACAAACTTTAATAAACACTTGGGAGTCTTGGTTTAGTAGCTTTGAACAGTCTGAGCTAGGCTAAACATGAAAAACAAGAAAGGCTATCTCGACAACGCCCTGAAGGGAAGTGATGATTGTCATTTTTCACTGGAACTGTTACAAAATATGTGTTGTTGCCGTTTTAATGAACCAATAATATCAACTCAACTATCAGACTTCACTTTTTTTGAGTATGTATTTCTATTCATCTGTTTATAGTTATGAGTACCAAAGCTTTTCCTGTTTTAAGATAAAGATCCAACCTGTGGAGTAGCTTGAGTTTTAGGAAAAATAGCCTGTATGATTTATATCATTTTTTTACCTCACGCAGTTCCGCAAGAAGAGACTTCGATTCGGACGCAGCAGGATCCACGAGTGGGGCCTGTTCGCCTTGGAGGCCATCGCTGCTGATGAGATGGTCATCGAGTACGTGGGTCAAAACATCAGACAGGTACGGCTCCCAGTCTGTGAATGTGCTGTGTGTGTGGACTCTTAATGGTTTCAGTCAGCATTTTATCCTCTGATGATCTATGACATTAGGGAGCGTTTATAATCCATGAAGAGTCAGTGTTGGTGCATTAATATAAGACACTGACAGTAAAGGATCTTAGCCACGCACCATTTCTGATACATGTATTGTTTTAATGGTTTTTCCTTGCTGATGTTACCAAGTGCTGCTCATGCAGGAACGTTGAGTCTCTTTAAATTAAATTAAAGAGTACAGTCTAGACTAGAGCCGGGCGATACGCACAGAATCAAATATCAGTGTATGTTTTTGACCAAAAAGACACTTATTCCATATCATGATTTCACGATATTCAAAATCTAAGACGATATCTATAAAATATCACAATCAGGGCTACAAAGAACATTCCCGATACATTTCTGGAAATTTTCCATGGGTATTATGGGAATTAACTGGACATTTGGGGTAATAAGCAGACATGCATGCAAACTAATACTTAGACATAACTTGTGCTGTAATTTGGCGCTGTATAAATAAAATAGAAATTGAATTGAATCGTTCACGTGACATTAACGAGCGAACGTGTGTGTGTGTGTGTGCAGATGGTGGCCGACAATCGGGAGAAGCGGTACGCTCAGCAGGGCATCGGGAGCAGCTACTTGTTCAGAGTGGACCACGACACGATTATAGACGCCACCAAGTGTGGCAACCTGGCACGATTCATCAACCACTGCTGCACTGTGAGTCCGAACCATCAAACTAATCTTTAATATTAAAAAAATGACGAGATATGTGTTTGCTAGTTTGTGGTACTCATCGCTCTCTCGTTGCCCTCCTCTCTTTTCCAGCCAAACTGCTACGCAAAGGTCATCACCATAGAGTCGCAGAAAAAGATCGTGATCTACTCGAAGCAGGCCATCGCCCTCAACGAGGAAATCACTTACGACTACAAGTTCCCGCTGGAGGAGAACAAAATCCCGTGCCTGTGTGGAACAGAGAACTGCCGCGGGACACTCAACTAGCGGGACACACACCCTCTCTCTCTCTCTCCCCTCCCTCAACTCTCCTCAAAAAACAAAAGCCACCTTTTTCCCCCCCCGAACACCTGCCGCTCCTCCAGATGGCCTCACAGCCGTCCTCACAGTACCCAGGAAACAAGAGACGCACACACTTGCACTTTTTCGCGCACACTTTTCATTCACCTGGCAGTTTGACAGGCCAGTGCTTGAGGGGGGTTTTGTTTAACCTGGCATGTGAGTATTATAAATGAGGGGGGGGGCTCTGCTTCAGCATTAAGCTCTCCTGTGGCAGTATTGTTTCATGACTCAATTGGGGGGCAGGGGGGGAATATGCAGCCAAGGCATGAAAGGTCTTTATTTCCACGCCAATATCCGCTTTGAAGGAAATCAATTACAACAGAAAGGAACACACGTTGGTGTTTTATGTCCGATCTTCAGCCTGGATCGCTCTTCCAGTGTCAAAATCCCTCCCTCCTTCCTTCTTTCCTTTCCTCCTTTCCTCCTTTCCTCCCAACTTACCCCCCCACCCAGATCCGCACACAGACGCACAGGAATTTAAATGAGACAAATTCAGGGTTTTTAAAAAGCGCTCGTTAAACGGCGCAGTTTTAAGACGTTTAAAAAAAAAAGAAAAGAAAAGAAAAGAAAGGAAAAAGGAAAGAAAAAACTTCAATCAATTTGGTCTTCAGTTATGCAAGATTTCCAAGTGTGAAGATTATTTTTGGAGCTTTTTATTTTAGTTTCTTTTTTTTTTCTTTTTTTTCTCCCCCTCCTCCACTTCATAGTATTATATAATAATATTACTATTGCTGTTATTATTATATTATTATTAATGGTATTGTTATTTAGTTGCATTTTAGCTGTAAGTATCTTACAGTGAAATGAGCCTCAAGTGTAACCTCGCCCTTCCACCTTCCTTTCCCACCCCACTGTACTGTCCGTCAGTGGTTTGTGATTCACCAGCCCTATGAAAAAACCATAAAAGTTCATTTCCCGTCTTTCCATTGTGCGTTTACTCTCCTGGTTTGGTTTGATTTGGTTTGCCGCCACCCTGTCCCCAAAGAAAGCCATTGTTTTTAAAAAACCCACAGCGAAAATATGTCATTTTGTTTGTAGCTTTTTTTCTTCCCCCCCCCGCCTCCTGCAGGATCAGCACAACAGAAAAATAGCCTGTTTTCGTTCTTTTTTGATGTTTAGTTTGTTTTAGTTTCTCCCCTTGTTAACGTTAAGAAGAAAAAAAGGTCTAGTGAGATGGAAACCTGTTGAGTGTTCGGTAGAATCTCTTTTTGTTTAGTTTTTCCTGTCTGTGCTAAGTCTTTCCTTCCTTCCTTGGTATCCTCGTGTTTTTATTTTGTTTTATTGTCCAACCAGCATATGTCAGATTCCCAGCTTCAGCAGTAATCGGAAACATCAACAAAGATTCCCGCCAAACTCCTGCAGCTCCTCGGAAAAGAAAAAAAAGATGTGTGTGTGTGTGTGGTCGGTGTTTAACTCTTTAAATGTTTTTAAAAAGGCACATTTATTTTATTTAGATCAGCTCTTTTTTTTTTTTTTAAGGCTTAGTTTAGTCCCCTCCACCTTTTTTTTTATTTTTTTTTATGGGCCTTTCCAGAATGCATTAGTATGTATTTTATTTGAAAGTATTTAGGAGTTGTTTGCCCCTAAATGAAACATCCCTCCCTGACAAATGTATATCTTTAAAGGGCAAACAAAATGTCCTACTTACGATCTGTTTTTGCAGTGTAGATGGGTGGAAGGTATAAACTGTGTGTGTGTGTGTGTGTGTGTGTGTGTGTGTGTGTGTGTGTGTGTGTGTGTGTGTGTGTGTGTGTGTGTGTGTGTGTGTGTGTGTGTGTGTGTGTGTGTGTGTGTGTGTGTGTGTGTGTGTGTGTGTGTGTGTGTGTGTGTGTGTGTGTGTGTGTGTGTGTGTCTGCTTACATAGATGAGCCTGAGTAGGATTTGTGACACGCCACCGCCGCAAACAGGGGCGGGGTGGGGGAGTGTGTCTGGCCCCCTTTTGTGTCGTGTCTCTTGTTTTTTTATTTTTTTTTCATATGGCCATGGCCGTCCAAAGTTGTAATTTTCATTTTCAAACTTTTCTTTCACCAGAAAACTTTTTATTTGTTTTTAATTTTTTTTTTGTTTTTTGTTCCCTCCTTAACAGGAAAAATGTGTAAGATATTTCTTGTTGCAATGAAAAAGCCTTTCAGTACAAAACCAACCTTCTTTAATACAGGATAAAAAAATATGAAAGGAATGAAAAGAAAAAAAAGTCAAAGAAGTACATGTAAATATTGTAGAGGTGTTTGTTTCTCGTAGAAACACACTGATTCCAAGCTGTAAATATGTCGTTCCTTTTCCTCTCTCCGTGAGGAGGAAACATGTACATACCTTCCATTCATTTATTTTTTATTGTTTTTTTTTTCCTTTTAATTTGATGATTATTTTAATATTATTTGCAATATTTCTCTTGTATTAATGCGTTGGACCCTTTATTAATGGTGCATTAAAATATTTTTTAAATAAATTCACTCATGTGGTTCTTCAAAGGGCCCGAACGATACTGGATTTTCGGGACTGATGCCGATACCAATATTGGGGAGTAAAACATATTCTGATATCGATATATATATATTGGCTGATAATACCTCCATTACATACCTTTGTCACAGGTGTTTGAAAACCATAGGTGTGAGACCTGTGATGGACCAGGGACCTGTCCGGGGTTCAGGGTTCGTTTATTGTCATTCAAGAAACAAGCTTTCACATGAATGGTAACTGGAATGTACTTATATATATATATATACCATTCATACATATTCACACACCGTTGGCACAGCAACCGAAGCAACTTGGGGTTAATCTTCCAATGTTGGATGACCGCTCTGCCACCAGAGCCACAGTCGCCCCATTAACAGCATTAAATTTGCACTCAGGTCCCAGGGCTTAAATAATCAATGAAGGGTGCACCACACCTCGTCCAATGATAGCTGGGGATCATTTATATCTTATACTCTATAAATAGTCAACCTAGACCGTGTGAATTTTGACCCAAGGAGGATTTAAGGGTTAAAAGGTTTTTCCTAAATGTAAAATAGGAATTATATATATATATATATATATATATATAAATAACTACCTGTGGAGACAACAGGAAGTTACTTCTGCTTCCTATTTCCTCCTCGATGTGACGTCTGAACTGAAGCACCTGCAACTTCAACATTTCCCGTTACGGGAGACAGAAAAAAAAAACCCCACTAAGAGGAAACGCTCCAATCTGACCTGTAAACTAGATCAGTCGTGAGATGACAAGAGGAAAAAGAAAAGGGGGAGCAGCCTAAAAAACTCACTGAGATGTTGACCTGAGTTTAAAAAACAACAAAACAACAACAACAAAACATTAACCGCCTATTGTTTTAATGTTCACGTTCAAACTGATGTGTCATTTCTGCAGCCAACAACACGCCCTGTACCGTGAGAAGCTTGAGACGATGAGGCAGCATCACAAACAAAGTCATTATACACACACTGACTGTAAATATGTATGTCATCATTACATAACATTGTCAATCTCACTTCTGGTAATTAAGAGGCTTTTTTTTTTATACCCCGAGATGAAGTGGAAGTGGAAGTTCTTACTTGTGCTGAAAGGTAATTTATGATTTTTTCCTCTTAGTCACAAGTAGACCGCCTGGAACTGGAAATAGCAGGATGTTGCTTTACTGCGTGTGCGTGCATGTCACCGCGACCGCAGTGCTTAAACTCCACGGTTGCAGAGGTTGCAGAGGCAATTGTTCCCATTTTCTTTTGCCAAGAAGCAGACTTACATGAAATAAATGAGACAAGTGTGTGGGGGTTAGGGTGGGGGTGGGGGGAGGGCTGCTTCTGGGCTTCCTCCAAAAGATAGTAAATCAATAGTTTTGTTTGTTTTGTAAGTTTCCTCCTGTTCATACTGACCATAAGACGACCCTTTCATAAAGTACTTACAATGTAAGAGATGGAGCACAAAACCCTCAGTCGTCATTCTGTGCAAAAAAAATGTATTTAAAAGTTAATTTGAAGCTAATATGAAGCTTCAGGCGTCCAAATGGGTCAAATCAAGTAGATATCTCTCAACATTACAGTCTTTTTAGTGCCAAAGTCTTTTTGTTACTATACTTCCACCACAGCTCAACAGAGGAAACACAAAGAGGGAATTTGATGCTAAAAAGACTGTAAATGTGGCAGATATCCAATTGATATGACTGGAGGAATGACTGCAGTGAGTTTAGTGTTCACTTGTTTTAAGACACAAGATAATATGAAGCTAATGAAGTAATTCAATTAAATTTACTCCATTCTCCATTTAGCAGCTCCAGAGTTACATCACTCGTCAGGGTAACGTTAGCTTTTTAATTCAACTATTTGTACATTTTTGGCAAATAGTTGAATTAAAATGTCTCTCCAAGGGGATAAATAAAGACGCCTTACCTTAAAATAAGATAAGATATTCTTAATTGATCCCCCTTGAAATTTAAATTGATCAATTTCAGCAGTCCAAAGTTACTGTATATAATATTTTATTTTACTGTTCCTGGGATTTACATGTCTTATCTTATCTTATCTTCTCTTCTCTTCTCTTATCTTATCTTATCTTATTTTATCTTATCTTATCTTATCTTATCTTAAGGTAAAGTGTATTTATTGATTCCCTTGGGGAGAAATTCAATATTGACACAACAGTAGTTGCATAATGGTGAAAGTAATTTAAAATAAATAATAATAAAAATAAAATAAAGTACTAAATACAATAAAAAATCTCTGTGTAAATAATCTGCAATTATACAAATGTGCAATATGCATACATTATATAACCCTAATGAATAACCCTTATCTTATATGTTAATTTATCTCCTATGTATTATTTTGTTTTTATCTAATGTAAAAAATTAATTAAAAAATAAGCTGCTTGCACTATCCCTTTATCTGAAAATATTTAAATTTGATGACGTCATGATTTAATCCAGTTTTACCTTACTTTTTTCCTAGCTAAAGTTAAGGGGAAAAGTGAAACTACATGCATACAAATACAGTTGTAAACATACAGTCTATGGTTTATGGGAGGGGGAGGGAATAAAGGCTCTAGGCTCCTCCTCCAACCCTCTCTCTCTCTCTCTCTCTCTTTCTCTCTTAATCCTGCACTCTTGCAGACTCTCCCTCAGTGTTGAAGGTGCGCTGCAGACTCTCACAG